>NC_079435.1:26579806-26702306 GCF_903798145.1 Danio aesculapii | reverse complement strand
CACCCCCACCCACAAATAACCCATCGGGAGAAATGAGAAACTTAATCATTTTTACAAATTTAAGTGGATTGAACATAAAACAATTAAGTTGTCCCCAAACAACCTTAAGAATTGTGTTTGTTTCATCTCATATTAAATAAGTCGTTTAAACAAGCAGCAAATGTCATTTTTGAGTGTATATATTAAAGTACAGCTGAAGTCATTAGCCCCCCTTTGAATTTTTTTTCTTTTTTAAATATTTCCCAAATGATATGTAACAGAGTAAGGACATTTTCACAGTATTTCCAAAAATATTTTTTTCTTCTGGATAAAGTCTTATTTGTTTTTTTTTTGTTTGTTTTGTTTTTTTGGCTAGAATAAAAGCAATTTTTTGTTTTTTAAAGCCATTTTAATGTCAAAATTATTAGCCCCCCTTTTTTTCGATAGTCTACAGAACAAACCATCATTATACAATAACTTGCCTAATTACTCTAACCTGCCTAGTTAACCTAATTAACCTAGTTAAGCCTTTAAATTGCCCTTTAAGCTGTATAGTAGTGTCTTGAAAAAACATATAGTAAAATTACTGTCATCAGGACAAAGATAAAATAAATCAGCTATTTGAAATGAGTTTTTAAAAATAAAATCTTTAGAAATGTGTTGAAAAAAATCTTCTCTCCTTTACACAGAAATTGGGGGAAAAATAAACACGGGGTCTAATAATTCAGGGGGGCTAATAATTCTGACTTCAACTGTATATGGTCCATAAATGTAAAAAAAAGGAAAGGAAATAACATAAATACAATTCAGGGAGAATACTCACACAACCAGATGGCACAGTCCAACATAAAGACAAGTTTACCCCTGACAATCTCAGTCAGAATCTAATGAGGTCAAAACAAGGTTAGAATGGGGGTCCAAGTTTTATAGAATTTGTCAGTAGAGCCCTGAATGGAATATTTAACCTATTCTAGAGAAATAAATGACATGAGATCTATTAAGAGGGGGAAGAGTTGGAGACTTCCAATGAAGCAAAATGCATCTCCTCTTGACCAAAGAAGCAAATGCAAAAACATCGGATTGTTGTTTAAAGAGAAGAGAAGGTAACAGACACACCAAAGATGGATATTGCATACGTTTTTACCTTATTTCAATACTGACCTCCGTAGCAAATACAAATATCTCAAGGTCTATAAACTTAATGATGCTCATGGCAGACTGTGGAAAGACAGAGTGGGAGAGCTTTCATCTTTTTGTTAAAGGGTGAAAACTCTGGCAGGTTTAAAGAGACTGCCAGTGCAAGTACATTATCAATCTTGCAAGTGACAGCTTCATAGATGAGAGTCCGGGAGAATCGTGGCATGGAGGAAACCAAACAGCTGTGCTTCTTTTAACCATCATTTGATGTTTTCTTTTTCTAGCCAATCATCCATTTTTCATCTAGGAGACGAACCTTGTCATCCTCCCGGTGTTACGTATGATGTTCTTGAAATCAAAAGCACAAACAGGTTTCTGTTCCTTGCTGCACACACACACACACAATTTAAACAATGAAACTATTGAGAAGCATTTACTGTACTTGTCCTTTTGTTTTCTGCTGAGGAGACTTAGAGATATAGATCTGTGGAAGCTCTGTACTGTAAATGGAAACAGATGGCAAAATAATTTAGCACAGCTATGACAACAGCTCGGCTTGAGCACTGTAAGTAAAATAAATAAATGGGAAATAAAATCTAGCCTTCAGTGAAGAGATTTAACAAACAAACATTTGATCTCGAGAGGGTTATATTTACATTATCATGAAGTGATCATGCCAATTATAGAGTGTCAGATCTCTTTTCATATTTACTGATAAACTCTGACAGCATGCTAAATGAGATCGCACCACATACCGACTCTCTGTGATGAGCTTCCCTGAGCGGATACGCAAAATTCTTCATCACAAAAGCAGATCAAGTGAATAAATAAATTACTAATAGAAATTGCAATGCAAAACACTTTAGTCTAATTTACAGTCAATTTCTGGTGGTGAAATAAACAGTAGATCAATATATAGTAAGAAATAAAAATAAAATAAATTCAAAATACTAATAGTGAACAGAAAGTATTACAATGCTCAGCAGAATTGAGTACACCCTATTTTGAAAATGATTTTTATTTATCCATTTCTCAGTGAATAGAGGCAATGCATTTTGGTGCATTTAAACAAAACAGAATTGTTAAACAGATCTATTTATTAAAATAATATTTTAGTCACCAAACATATTTATAAATAGAAAGATAATAATTAAATTCAAGAAAAATATTGCAAAAATTTTTTTTTAAATACAGTCTACAACATTTTAACAAAAAAATGTACTTTTTTTTTTTTTTGCTTCTCTTGATTTTTCCTCTTTTTAAAATCTGTATTTAATATTTTTCTATAACATAAATGGGTGTACTAGTTTTTGGACCGTTATTGTAAGTTATTTTGTTAGATAAGCTCCAAATTTAGCTTCAGTAATGACTAATTTAATGTATATGTACAAATATAATATTGTATTAAAAAATATGAATTTATAAGATAGATTTGTGAGGGGTGTGCTTATATATGCTGTACACTGTATATTACTGGCTTCCCCCTTATATTCAGCCGATCCCATACAGTATATCAAGTTTTACATGACCCAGCTGATCTTTTTTACCCTGCATTTTAAGTGAGGGATTCAGAGATATTGGAAACACTTACTTTTAAACTGATCCTATGTGGCTGCTTTTATTTTATTTTGATGAGTGAGACTCAAGTGTTTAATAAGTGTGTATGTGTGTGGTTATGGAAACTGCTATAACTGTAATTTTTATTATTTTATTAATTTTCTCATTCTCTTTCTCATTCTCATTTTATTCAAGAATTCTCATTGATTCCTTTTAATCAATTGTGAATCAATTTGGTCAGAGAAGCTGTTTTTTTAAATAAAATGAGGAATACATTACCATAAATAAGATCAGGTGCAGCACAAATAGTATGGTGGTTACAGTAATATGCTTATGCTTTCAGAGTAACAACAAAACCTTTACTAAAAGGACTGGAAATGATGAGAACGTAATACAAATATGTTCATTTGTGTTTGCAGATGAATATAAGTCTTATTAAAGGCATAGTTTAACCCAAAATAAAAATGTACTCACTTTAGACTCACTCTCAGGCAGTTCCAAACATTTTAGTTTCTTTTTTCTGTCATACACAAAAGAAGATATTTTGAAGAATGTTATAAAACTGACTTCCATAGTAGGAAAAACAAATCCTATTGAAGTCGATGGTTACCAGTTTCCAACATTTTTTTTAAATAACTTATTTTGTGTTAAAGAGCAAAATGAGTAAATGAGAGGAGTAAATATATTAAATTTGTCAATTTGTAAACAAAATTTGCCAAATTAATTGAATTTGTGTATTTTTGAGTCATATTTTGAATTTCGGAAATAGATTTGTGTACTTTTGAATCATGTTTTGAATTTTCGAATTGAATTTGTGTATTTTTGAATCATGTTTTGAATTTCGGAATTAGATTTGTGTACTTTTGAATCATGTTTTGAATTTACGAATTGGATTTGTTTATTTTTGAATCATGTTTTGAATTTCTAATTAGATTTGTGTATTTTTGAAATGTGCTTTGAATTCTAATTGGATTCATAGTTTTTTTTAATCATGTTTTGAATTTCTGAAGATATTTTGAAGCTTGTTATAAACAGGTAACCATTGAATACTATTGAGCAAAAAGAGGAAACGAGATGGGTAATTAATTGCGGAATTTTCTATTTTTTAAGTTAAAAAAATTATTTAATTTTGTTTTGGCTATTCTAAAAAAGATTTTGTTCACCAAATTAGCATTGCAAACACACTCAAATACCATTAAGTAATTGTTATATATTGCATATTTATTAACTAATACCCAAAAATTGTATCTCTTTACATTGATTTCTTAGTGAATTTCATTATTTTATTGTTTCAAATCCCCATATTGTAAATATTAGTGATATTTTACAGTGTAGAAGTGAAAAACTTCTGCAGAGTTATGACTTGTATACTTTACCCTGACATCTGCTTTCTTGCCTACATATCGGATGTTGACACACTGCATTACTACTGCTTAGCCAGCATAATCTAAATCAAGTGAGCTCCTATATTAAAATCCGTTTCCCTCAAAACCTCATGTCTCCAGTCAATCAATAAATTACATTCAGCATATTGTGTATGCATGATGGCATCGGGTGACCTTTAAATGGCTGCACAAAAATAACCATCCTGAATGGATTGCATGTAGGGGATATGAGGGGGGAAGGAGAGAGTTATTTTCACATCTGAGACCATTAGACGCCGGTTAGATGTCTGAATTGCACAGGCATGACAAGCAGAGACACTGTGGACTCTCACAAGCAGGACACCAGTAAGCAATAGGATCCAGACCACAACAAATAAATCGGCTCATATATCTGCACAGTTGTTATATGTCGCCTGACTTAATAGTGAACAAGACCAGAAAAGTAGCAGCACTGCATTACAGTAACTTTAACTGTAATTTGCGATAAGCAGTTAAGCAATGTCCCAGTATTGCGTGCATGGACTGTGATATTAATACTGGAAAACCTGCTGTTATTTTCTTTACAATTTACCACTTTATTTAACAGTTACTGCTGTTTTGATGCTTTTTATGTATCTGTATTTTTTTCTTCTCTCCTGCTGATTATGCAGTGCTGAATGTTGATATCTGGTTGCACATAAACAATATAAGCAGTAACAACTAATCAAGGTGGTAAATCAATCACTATTATATTTTCTGTTTTCATAATAACAGTAGAGGAAGACTTATTTGCTACCGGTGTCTTTATTGATGTCTTTAATAATAATGAATAATCTCTAAAATAAATAGATATAGCCACAGCCATATCATCCTGCAGACCAAGAACGATTACTCACTGAAGCTGTGCAGGGCTGAACTGGTCAGTACCTGGATGGGAGACCCCATGAGAAAACTAGGTTGCTGTTGGAAGTGGTGTTAGTGAGGCCAGCAGGGCTCGCTCAACCTGCATTCTGTGTCCTGATGCCCCATTATAGTGAAGGGAACACCATACTGTCATTGAGCACCGTCTTTTGAATGAGACGTTAAACCAAGGTCCTGACTCTCTGTGGTTATTAAAAAAAATCCTATAGCACTTTTTGTAAAGAGAAAGGGGGGGAAAGGGGGTAACCTCAGTGTCCTGGCCAAAATCACTCCATCGGCTCTTACCCATCATGGCCTTCCAATCATCCCCATCCATGGAATTGGCTCTATCGCTGTCTCTCCACTCCACCTACAGCTGGTGTGTGGTGAGCACATCCAAGTGGATGCTGCACACTGGTGGTGGTGTAGAGAGACACCCCTTGTGATTGTGAAGCACTTTAGGTGTATGGCCATACACAATAAATGCGCTATATAAATACACATTACATTACATATTAGGGATTTACATTTCTGAGTAAAATAAGGTATATGAGATAAAGGTGTGTGTGTGTGTGTGTGTGTGCTTGCTTAGGTGGTTTTAAGGACACAACATTGTATAATGGCATGGGTATGACCCTAATCTTAACCCTAGTTGATGGTGGTTTATTAGGACATACCTTGTATCATGGTAATTCAAAACAGGGTAAAACAGTAAACAGTAAAACCATAAACTATATGATATATATAGTGTGTGTATGTGGAAGGAGGGGACAGGGGGTAAATTAAATGTTAGAATAAAATGTATTTTGAATGTCTAAAATGTTGGACTTTATTTTACTCATAAGATGTAAAACCCAATGTGGAAAGTGAATGGTGAAATTGCTCTGTTATGGTTTACGATGTGAATGCTGTAATCCAAATCCTGGTGGATACCAAATAACTGGATCATGAGCTGTGAAAAGATGTGTCTCATTTAGATGTGCCGATATTCAGTAATTCAATATATCAACATAATGAACAGTGGCGCAGTAGGCAGTGCTGTCGCCTCACAGCAAGAAGGTCACTGGTTGGAGCCTGGGCTGGGTCAGTTGGTGTTTCTGTGCAGAGTTTGCATGTTCTCCCTGCGTTTGCGTGGGTTTCCTCCACAGTCCATAGACATGTGGTACAGGTGAATTGGGAAGGCTAAATTGTCCGTAGTGTATGAGTGTGTATGGATGTTTCCCAGAGATGAGTTGTGGCTAAGGGCATCCGCTGAGTAAAAACGTGCTGGATAAGTTGGCGGTTCATTCTGCTGTAGCAACCCCTGATTAATAAAGGGACTAAGCTGAAAAGAAAATGAAAGAATGAAGATAATGAACTTTTTTTTTTTAATAATTAATAATCGTGAATAATTATTTATTCTTTAAACTTTTAGAGTGCCTTTTAAGAATATTCAGATTGTATTGGCAGTGGGTAAGTTGTCAACTAGGCATGGGTCAGTATAAGATTCTGAGGTTAAGATAACCTTGGATAAAAATATCCAGTTGACTTCTGCTGCTGTCATTGACTTCTGCTGTCTTCATTGAATAAAAAACACAGATTTCTTTACAATTTAAAACGGCATCTTTGGATACCTTTTCTGCTGGAGATACTGTTGTCCAAAAAAAAATAAAAAATAATAAACAAATAAATCTCATATACAGTAGGAACGGTATAGCAGTAAATATTGGTGGTTTTAAAACCTTGAATCTTCCAAATCGCAGTATAAGGTTATCGTCCCATGCCTATTGTCAACTGATAAAAAATAGTTCCTTTTTTTTCCCTGTCTTTAGGTTTGGTCTTAAAAATTACAGTGAAAACAATAAGCATGTTTTCCCTTTTTGTTCAAAAAAAAAAAAGAAAAAAAAAGAAAAGAAAAATGAACTGAAGTGCAAATGTAGACACCCTTAGTGCAGGTTTTGACATAATGACTGCATCACTCCACACTGTAAGCTGTGCCTGTGCGGATTCCCAGTCAGTCTTAAAAGTCAATTATTTACCTTAGGTTTGTTCCTCGTGTAATACAGTGCAACCATACCTTGCTTCAAGTGACGTATGGGAAATTAATTAAAGATAAGTCAAAGTTTCCATTAACAATATGACTTAATAAAAAAACCTTTTTACAATAGTATCTAACAAACTACCCAATATGGTCAGCCTATTTTGTGTTATAAATGAAAAGCCTGCATTGTTATGAACTAAAATCACTGTGCGTTCTAACAAACGTTTGAATATCTTAAAAGTAGAAAGAAGTGCATCTGTCGTCAGTCATTTTGACAACAATTGAGCAAACATTAACACATTGATGACTGCAACTGTTCCACCAGTCCTTATAGGAGAGGCAGTCTGTTTATGTGACATGTTTTAAATAAGCAAGCCGGACTTCCCTAGCCTTGACAGAACCACGGGACGGCACAACACAGAGAGGAAACGAACACCCTCTAGTGCTGACGAGCTGGTCTTCTGTCTACATCCTCAAAACTCACTTGGGCTTTTCAACCTCAAGATCGCGTTTCGCGCGCCAGAGAATAAACCGTCGCGGAGGCTCGTGCCGGATCTGTCTGCGTGCACGAGACTCATTCGACAAGTTTAAGCGCGTGATACTAAACGTTCTCGCGTCGATGGTATATACGGGCAAGGAGAGAAGAGCGAGTTAACGTATAGAGCAGGGGAAAGCGCGTTAATGGATATTGACGACTGGATAACACACTTAGTCTAGTTCGTTATTTCAAGTGCTGACTACCAGGCAGCGTTAGCAAAAACTCATCTCACAGTCTCTACCCTATTCATGGGGTAAATTCTGTAAGTTTTTTTTTTAAGTGCCGCCGGTAGTTGTGCGCGTAATGGGCTGGCATTTCAGTCGCTCTCTATCCGCGTTTTCGCGGTGCGGGGAACGAGGTGGTTGACACGCAAAATCGTTTACAACAGTTAGATGAAAATTGTCACAGGATATTTTGTCGTGGAATCTCTTCTGTAGTGACTTACGTGCACAACTGGATATTAAAAAATGACTTTTCAAAGGTTTTTCTTCATGTTTGCTTTACCGGGATTGATGCTGTCGGACCCCGGGCATCCAAACCAAGGTGAGTTATAATGGAATAATGAATAGGTTGATAAAATCCTAACATATTGCCTACACTGATATGGTATACGGTGCATACTTATGCAATGCGTATTGTTTGCAAAGCAGACTAAAGTCGTATTTTGTTGTGCAGTTTTGGTTAGAACATTGTGTATGCGGTTTATTTTGGATAATGACACGTGCACCCACAAATTAGCTAGAAAAATATTATTTGTTTTGACTTGGAGGTCAGTGCAGAAAAGATTATACACGTTGTTCAATAACAGTTTGTAGTTCTGCAGGCTTGCTCAACATCACAGAGAGACCGGGACGATGTTGAAACACATATCAACGACTGCAACTCGAGTGATTTTTTTAAATATATTTTTAATTATTATTATTATTATGATGATGATGGTTATTATTATTATTATTATTATTATTATTAATGATGGTTATTATTATTATTATCATTATTATTATTATAATTATTTTGATAATATATTTTTAGAATTGTTTTTAAACACTGATATCATATCCCCATATGTGTCTTGTACTTTAAGAATGTACAACTCATCTCAATGACTGTGAATCAAGGTCAAGTACACTCAAAAAATATATATTTTTAGCTTGTTCAAACTACTGAAACAACACAATTCTTGAGATTTCGTTGGGGCAACTATTTTTTTTTTTTTTGTTCAATCCACATAAATTTGTTAAAGTGTTAAGTTAACTTAATCGCTTTGTGTTGGGACAATATGAATGAATTGTGTGGAACCCTGCATTTTTTACAGTGTACAAAGAGAGTTGTTGTTGTTGGAGTTTTTAAATTATGTAAATTAGTTTTATTTTATTTTTTTTATTTCGTCATCTTAGAGTAATAAGGCTCTAAATGATTTTGTCAAAATATAGTTTTTCCACATATTTTTATTCTGTGACAACTGTTTTACATTAGGCTGTGTGATGTGTTTTAAAGTTTAAAGTGATACTTTTTATTTAAAAATATAACAAAACAGAAACTTGCCCCCCTTCTCAAAACCACTTTAAAAAAGTTCCTTATGATCCCAAAGTGGCATTTTATTTAAAACACATACTCAACTCTAACCTGCAGGACCTGTACGAATCAAGCTAATAAAACAGCAAGCAACTGCATTCAAACTGTATATTAACATTTAAATATAAAATTCTCAAACATTCTCAAAAATGTGACACTTTCTCATTTAGTTAAACTTTTATGGGTACTGTAGAAATGCATTAAAAGTAGTTGTTTTGTAGCTGTTTTTTGTCAAATCTTGTTTGGATAGAAACTGCTGATGACTAACTGTCAGAAAAAAAAGAGGTAAAACTGAATTTTCACTGGGCCAGTGGCCTTAAAGATATGCTTTTAATGTCATGAATTTGTCCTTATGTACTCAAAAAAGGTACATGAGCAATTCCATGCAAATGTCAAACAAGTTTTCACCAAAGTATGAAAACCGTTTCTAAGTTTTTTTGCAAGCAAGTATTTTAGAAATACTCAAAAAAAGTCTCTGGTAATGTTTTCAAACTATTATATTTGATTTACTTAATACACACAAGTGCCAATTTCACGTCTGTCACATCCATAACGGATAGACGTCACAAAATAAAATTAATGTTCTATAGAGAGCTAACTCTTATCCTTTTGATTATCATTATTTATTTTTGGTTGTGCAATTCAATTCACAGAATTTCCACAAAGTAAGTTGTATACTACAAACTTGCATACTTTTTTTGGTCATATCAATAACACATGTTTATTTTCCTCATTTAAAGTACTAAACACGTTTACACATTGATATTATTCTGATCCCTTAACTCTGTGGTCAGTTGTTCTAGAAAATATAAACAGATGTTTCAATATAATGTTAGCATATACTTTCTATGTGAATTTATGTTTTGAGTTTTTCCTGCAAATGTCACATCCATAATGCTCTCATAGTTGCAATATTGAGAAAGTACAATTATCACAATTATCAAGATCTATTTATACCAGTTTTTTCCCATAAAAAATAGAATGTAGGGTTGGGAGAAGCTTAATCAATCAGTTATGTCAATCATCATTAAAGCACATAAGCAGCAGTCCTTGTGTCATCCTAGCAACACTATGTTGCCAGATAAACTCTAGAAAAAATATCAAAATTACCATCTCACCTCAAAATTGCATTTTGTCCTGTGAAACTTTTGCTTATTTTTTCACAGTAGCTTCAGAAAGGGGACGGAAAGTGATGTCCCCCTAATTGATATTATTTACAAAAATAGTTAGTTAGATAGTTCCGTTTAAGTAGTTTAAAACACTGCTTTGTTTCACCAATCTATTGAGTGGATTGCATCTTTCAACGCACCTTTCCTTCCTGCATGTACCTCTGCCTCCTATCTTTTGTTTACGCTCACAGCTTGCAGCAGTAATTCACACAAAAATTAGTCAAATGGCAGCATTTTGAAAATGAACATTACAAGAACAAGTGACTCCCGTGTTATGTCTGTGTGTTGTTAAAAGAGAGAGGGAGGGAGCATATTTGTGTGGGATGTGATGTGCAGAAGATAGAGAGAAAACACTCAAACCATCTGAGTTGGCTTGCACGGCATTTAAAACTTTTTTTTTCCCAGTTATGAGTCATCCCTATTTCACCCGAGCTGGGATGGAAAGCTGTTATTTAACAGGTCACTGTTTTGTCAGTTTAAACCATCACATATTAGGACATAGATTGGGTTACAGTCCTTTCCAATGTGAACCTATAATGGAAATGAAAAGTTTGCAGTTCACTCCAACACCAAGCCTCCTCGTGATTAACATTGAAGATAGTATATGATTAGCAAGAAATGCATCTGTTGTTCTGCCATTTTAAAAATAGCCTTGTTCTTTCCTGATTGTACTTGAACTAAACTGCTTTATATTTCAACGTTTCTTTTTTTCTGTGTGAAGAAAGTGGAACATTTTTGCAGGGTATTCATTGCAGAACTCTTCAAAGCTCTTAAAAATCCATTTAAAAGAAGACTGCATTCTGAATGAGTTTATCATGCAATCTCCTGTCTTATTTTCTCCTCATACCCGTAGCAGAATCTTGAATGCCTGTTTGACCCCCCCATGTAAAACCAGTCACTATTTAAGTGCAGGTCTGTAATAAGCCTTTGGTTAAAACCACCTTTTTGCGCTGATGCTTGACGGGCTGCTCTTGCCAATCATGCTCAACTGTCAGCTCGCACCAAGAGAGACTTTAAAATGGGTATCAGATCGCTGGAAGATAGCAGTGTTCTCAAGCTCTCCTCTAATCAGTCCGGAGTGGTGTTTAAGTGTTCTACAAGGGCTTTTTAACCTCCTCTTCCTCAGATATCAGTGTTTTTTTACATTTATTTTTTTTAATGCCTGTTATTGGTCAAAATGGAGGTGGATAAAGTGTGCGTAATCCATTCAGATGTTGGATATTGTGAACTGGTTATCATAGTTGAGATGAGACTAAAACCATTTTGGTACATGATATACAGTCAAATAAACATTAGATGAAAAATAAATAGTAGCCAGGAAATATTTCCCATATTGATTTCATTTAACTTATATGGAGGGCTGCTTGATTATGGGAAAAACATAATTATGATTATTTTGGTCAATATCGGAATCACAATAATCAATAAAATGATTTATGAGTGGGCCCAAGCTCGTTTGATTTATTTTAATTGTTATTTATTTTTAGTAATATAGACCACTGTCACTTCAAGAGCCACGTGGATCCAATTTTATGGAACTATTTATGCTAATTTATTACATAACAAACAAGGTTAATGTAAATTATCATTAAGCACTGTGTAATGGCACATTTTGGTGTTTGACCCTTTAGGCCAGAGATGCCCAAACTAGGGCCTGTTGGCCAAAGTTGGCCCATGGTAACCTTTGATTTGGCCCACCATCCCATCTGGGAAGAGGGAGAATGATGGGGACGGTTTAGAGACTGTCATTTCTAATTTGTTTGTTTGTTTTATTGCTAAGCCCCAAAAAGCTATGGAAATTAAATGTTTCAATTAAAATAATTAGATTTTTTTTATGCACATACTGTCACCTGGTGTATAAAGCATTCAGCTTTAGTTAAAAGATAGCTTAACGTGTGTGTGTTTTGCTCCTCTCTGAGGCTGAGCGCATGCACAGTACAGAACAGAACAAGTTCTCTTTCGCTTTTTTACAAAACATGAATAAATGTAATACACTTCACCAAATCAAGCTCATTCCACGATATGTGTAATTTGACGTAGAACTGACATGAAATGATTTGGCTGATTTCAACGTGAAACTTTGCTTTTGTAGAGAAACGAATCGGGAACAAATGTGGACTGGTGGAAAGAAGGTAGAATATAAGGCAATTGTAATATTGATTATTGTTTTTCTGTAATAGTTGGAGGCCAAAATTAACATCAAAATTGATTTTTGATTATTCCACAGCCCTATATGCAAATTTATGTGATAGAATTCTTTATATTTATCATCATTTTAGTACTTTAACTATTTCTGATTGGTTGCCAAGTCAAAATTTTGATATTGTATTTTGATTCAGTTTACATGTTGACTTTTGCAATATTTTCAAAGGTTTTTAAAGGTTTTTTAAAATAGTTTTTTCTTGTTAACATTAATAACACTGCTTCAAGTTTGTATTTCTACTTGAAAATTGGAGTTGTAGGAGTTTCAATTCTCAATAATTCTGTGAATTCAAATTTATTAGTGTATTTCAAATGAAAAATTCTGCATCCTTTTTGCTGCCTTATTTCAAATTCCAGAGCTGAACTGAATAAACCCTTTTCACATTTCTGGGTTTCTCAGTAGCGGAAGGCGTCATAGCTGGGTAAACCTAGAGTGCAGTGAATCGGAGGATACACCAAATAATATTGTTACAATCCTATTTGCTGAACTAATAAAAGAAAAACCTTGAAGGTCTTATCAAAACTTTTAAACAAAAATTGTGTGAAACTGAGAACAGCAGACAGAAGAAAGAATGATGTCAGATTTAAGCCACGTTTACACTAGTACGTTTTAGTTTTAAAACGGCTATTTAGAATAAAAACAATCCGCGTCCACACTAGCGTTTTACCCAGCGTTTCTGAACAATTCTCCATCCACATTACACCACTGGAAACGCACATCACGTGACCACACACACACACTCTCTGGCATGCACTGCAACGTGCTTTGAGTACATACCCATATGAGAGCTGCACGTCAGGATCTACCGCTGAATCTAATCTCACTATATTTATTAAACATGATATTTAATTCATCTTGTTTTCTCTATCTAATGACATATTCCCCGACTTTGGTCTTTTGAATCTATTACTTGTTCTCAGGTAAGGTGTTCTGACTGAGCGCAAAGATAAGTTAGGATAAAGACATCCTTAAATTCAGTTCTGAGTGGAACACAATACTGGTAGCTACTGACTGATTTTGAGCTGCATGTGTGTGAGTGTCCCCTACAATGTGGCTTTGCTGACGAGGTCAGAGTTTTGTTCTTTGTTCAGCGCAAAGTTTCACTTTATAAGAAATACAGGCAAATTGTAGCTCTCTACGTTCCTTTCTTCAGGGAGTCACAGATTAAAGCGGCTACACAGGTGTGTGTGAGTGTATAAGGAAAGTGCTATGTAAACAGTAATTGTACGCTGTAACAGAGGCCTGTTAATGCCCAGCGCCCTGTTTGTGTTGCTATCATTGCCGCGTGGAGTGCTCTTATTGATTTTATAGAGACTGTGGAGCCGAACCTCTGAGGTTTCTCTCTTTATACCTTCAACACTTCAATGGCTCTTCAAAGAGAGAGAGAAAGAAAGAGGATAAGGCTTTGTGCTGCCAGCAGCGGTATTTATGTGTGTGCCTGTGTGTGTCTGGCTGTTTTCTTGTTCTCTTCATCAGATCAAGGTCACAGAAAAATAATCCTGTCATTTAATTTAGCATTTTTTACATCGATCTGAATGATGCAATTGTGTTGCATTGACACCCTAGACACCATCCATCCTTGTAGCTCAGAAATTACATTTACTTAAGCTGAATAAAGCATAAAGAGTAGCAAGTAACGGAGCAGATGAGCTCTTCTTGAGTTCTGTGGCTCGCAGACCCGCTTGCGCCTCTCCATTGACTTTCTATTGTCGCTGGAATCAATTTGTAAATTGCACCTTGACATTTCCAAGGCCTGTCTGTGCAATGTGATCTTAGCCTTAACCCCAGCTCTTCCTTTTCCTACTCCTCCACTTCGTCTCAGACACACTAAATGCCTGCCTAAAGACCACTAATGCATGCAGTGATGTCCTTATCAGATCAATTTATCTCAAGCGTTCGACAAAGGGCCATTTTTCTCCGGTTTGTGACATTCAAATTCCAAATGTCACCTTTCTCGTCTTCATCTCTCATCTGAGAGAGAAAAAAAAGGGAGAACATGAGTTGCATGGATCTCAGCTTTCTTGTCACACTCACACACACACATCTATTTTTCTCTTACCAACCATTATCTCACTGAGCCAAGATTCAAAAGAATTTGTTTAGATCACTTGGCTAAATGTCAGAGCTTAGTAAGCCAGTGCACACTGTTGGTTCTAGTCCAGAGTTTTAGTTGACGCTTTTATTGTGACAGATGCTGTAAGTTACCTTAAGATTTTTCTGAGCAATGAAAAAAGTGCTGATTTGTTTGTTGAATCTTGGTAAAGATCGAGTAAAGAGCGTGTAAACAGTACTATCAAAATGTTTGTCATTAGTTATGTTTCCATCTACCTATGTGTATGCGTATTTTCGAATATTTCATAAGATGCTTAATGGAAACGCCAAGATGTGAATAATTTAAACTTTTTCATGAGAAAAAATGCGCAAACTAGAAAGAAAACACACTATACTTCGACTTAGTCCCTGAGATGGTCTCTGCTAGGGGTGCAACACTTAAATCTACTCATGGTTCAGTATGTATCACAGTTTTGGGGTCACGGTTTCGGTACGGTTTGCGCTATGTTTAGAAAAAAAATACAAACAATTCAAAGAACATACATATTTATTGGGTAAATTAACAAACACCTGACAATGGAACAGCGTCACACACATATTACTGTAGATTTGCATGTTCTCGCATTAATTTTATAAAAGTAGCATTTTGAAAATTGTATGTTTAAATAAATTGCTTAAGAAAATAAGCGTAAATTTCGACAGTCTTAACCAATTATGCAAATAATAATTATGTCAATACATCTTAATAATTGAGCACTTTTAAAGTATTGATTACTTCTGTTTACTTTGTGCTTGCATTACCAAGGCAAAAATGCATTTTTATTTATGATTTCTACATGATTCCAGAAAGCTCCGGTTCACTTAGCTTCATCGTAGTGATTGAATCTTAAGCAAAGAGAGAGCGTTCGGCCTTTCTCTCTTAATTCAGAGGGAACAATCAGTCGAGAAGAAAACTGTTCCTAGAAGACAGGAATGGGACTGAAGTAACAGACCTGTTGTATGTCTGCGTCTGTGTAAGACGCTTCTGGGTCTGGACACGGACCTTGATCCGCCTGTTAGTGACCACTAATCTAGGCTATCTTTGCAACAACAACAAAATACGACATTCGTTATGTTTTTGTGTCTGTTTGAATTTACATCGAGTGTGTTAAAACACAGCAATGTGCTGTGATTTGGCCTCACCTGGGCATTCGGGCTTTATCTTCTTCCCTTACCATGCTTAAACCCACAGAAACTCCACACGCATACACCGACGCGTGAGGAAACGTGATGTCATCAACATATTTACATACTAAGATTTGATTGGACAGGTCTTCGCATGTGCAATGGATGGGAAAGGTAATCGGAAGCGTACAAAGGCGGAACTGCTTTGTTGCAGTTGTTTTTATTAACAAACCAATATTAATAATGCATATTCTGAACCTTAGATCACAGTGCGCACCAAAACGTGGGAGAACAACAGGACGATATGGTAAATTACAGGATGATAAGCTAAATTTTGGGCCTAAAAAAGTCTTAAATATACTAAAAAGTTGTGTTGTATGTCTTAAATATTTTTAACAGGTCTTAAATTTCCTTTGTGCATGTATAGCTAGCCAATCTGGCTATTAACACACATACAATCATCAGCAATCATCAATAATCCTTCTCAATAAAAGTTAAACTTTTTATTTTAAAATAACATTTAATTAACTTTCTTAGAGTAACAATTGCTTAAAAGCATTTATTTACTGGTAAAGAAAATGAACTGACCTATTTATATATATATATATATATATATATATATATATATATATATATATATATATATATATATATATTTTTTTTTTTTTTTTTTTATTAATAAATTATTATCAGGACTATGGTTTTCCAACATTATTAGCCACTCGCCATTTACTAGCCACAATTATGTTGTTGGGAAAATATATATATTTTTATGCATAAATTTAACTTTGGCAGCCTAAAAATGACTAATTTTTAAATTTTGTGTTATGTCCACATGCCTCCTCATTAATTGAACTTTTTTTTTATTTTACATGACTTTTTAGGGCTCAACACCAAGAATTTACCAATTTTTTTTTTCTCTGGCTGCACCAAACTAATTTTTTCCTTGCCACAAATTTTAAATATTGTGTCAAAACAAGCTAAAGATAGCTGTATGTATACAGCTATTTTTAACTTGTTTTGACACATTATTAAAAATTTTTTAATTAAAAATTTTTAAAACGGTTTGCGCAAAAAAAAGGGAGCTTTTAAGCACTCACGCGAATGACATCAGCTGTGCCTCGCTCACAATGTCACCGTGCGCCTGATTGTCCTCTCATTCAGTACTGACCTGCTTTCTTTTGCTCACGTGAACATTTATCAATCGTGCTACTTCTCGATTTTAAGAGCACATTTGCACGCATATTGACAAAAAATCTTAAACAATCTTTAGGGACAAGGCAGCTCTGGCAATTCAAAAATCATTTTCGGCGAGCTAAAGTGGCTAGTAGGAGAGTCTGTCCAACCCGCAACAACTGAAATCTACCCGCATTTGGTGGTTTGGCGGGTGTCAATGTCAAAGCCTGATTATTATTATTATTGTAGACTGAAGTAATTGATAGCTATGTTTTGTTCTATTCTTGTTAAGGGTTATAGGGTATATGAATGGATATATTTGAAAATTATTAACGAAATATTAAAACAAATGAAAATCAAGCAAGTGAAAATCTGGGATATTTATATCTGGGAAAAATAACTGGGATATTTGAAAAATAATCCTTAGCATTTAGCCCTGTATAAGTATAAGAAATTTCATTCATAATTGTTATTAGGGGTCACCACTAGGTATGGGATGATAACCGGTTTCAAGGTTTGCCATGGTTTGGAGAAGTCAAGGTTTCAATACCGCTAAAATCTCCTGTTGAACAGTTCCCAACATATATGTAAGGGTTTTTAATGTATTTATTTTATTTTTTTTTTTTTTTATTAAAGAAATCTCTGTTTTTTAAACTAATGAACAGAGCAGAGATCAATGATTTCTTTTAACTATTTAGCCTTTTGTCTTTACTGTTCCAAAACATTATAAATGTTTCTTAAATTTAAACTGAGTTCAATAGGGAAAGGTTTGTTTGTTTTACCCAGACATTTAAAAATAACGTTTTTTCAGAGCAGTAATCTCAATACCGTGATACCGTGTAACGGTTTATTCAAGGTTATCATATCGTTAGAGTCTTATGCCAGCACATGCCTAGTCACCACAGTGGAATGAACCAGTAATTACTCTAGCATTCATTTCAATTCAATTCACCTTTATTTGTATAGCGCTTTTACAATGTAGATTGTGTCAAAGCAGCTTCACATAAGATTATAGTAAATTCAAACAGTGTCGCTTCAGTTTTTAGTTTCAATTCAGTTTAGCATAGTTCAGAGTGGTTTAATACTCAATACTGAGAGCCCAAACACTCAAGAGCAAATCCATCGATGCGCAGCATATGTTTTTATGCTTTTTATGAGTGGTCTCGTGCCTCCAAAAGTCACAGATTGTTAATTTTATTTCATTTTGAGGCGCAAACAATTTATTATATAAGAAAAAGGCGCACAGTAGCGTCTCCTACTGCAGCAAATTTCATTTACTTTTTGATATTTGGTGCCAGTTTTTTAAGAATTGATCATTTTGTTCATCCATTTGTATGAAAATGGTGCTTTATTCACAAAATGTTTTATGTGATATTGCAGTTTTTTACATAAGTTTAATTGGCATCTTTATCTAGAAACATGGATAGTTATCTGCATCTTTAAACTTTTGACCGTTGCAAGCTGTTGGCTAAGAACATGGCCCACAATAATACCCTTTATTTCATTGGATACATGTCTATGTGTTTGGCTTCTGCCTCTGCTTCTGTTTTGCCTCTTTACCCTTCCATTGCACATTCTTCCTATACATTATCTTGTTTCTTGACCCTGAATTCTGACCTGTTTTTACTTGTTTTTCTATAGCCAGAAAAGATATTACCATGTTGTGCTCTGTCTATGTGCTCTGTCTTGCCAACTGTATATTGAGTAGTAGATTAGGTGAAGTTTTGCTATATTGAATTCAGTGCAAATGTTTGATGTTTAATACTGCTCCACAGAGAATGAGTATATTACATTTTGATTACCTAAAGCAGTAGATCATTTAAGAAACATAAGAAAATTGTATATAATCAATGCCAACAATAAACCAGTGTTCACAATTTGTTCGGAAGAATGACAAATTGATTTCATAATGTGTGCAAGTGGAGGTTGAAGCTGTTTGAGAATCTCAGTATTGATTTGAGAATGTGCCAAATAGCAATTGATAAAAACTGTAAACAAATTGCAATACACGTTACATGTTGTATTCTGAAGATGCATGACCTCAGTGTGCAACAACAGTGCAACAACAACATCATCTAGCAAGTTTTGATTTTAATTTTGAGGTTGTCTTATTTTTATTTAAACCAGAATGAAATGTAAATATAGAATAATATTGTGTATCATGTGTTTGCTTTTACTTTCACTTTCAGATTTGCAGTTACATGCAATCTGTGTATAGAGTAGGGCTGCGCAACATTGGAAAAATCTGATATTGCGATATTTTAACTTTCTGCAATAAGTATTGCGATATGGGATTCGGCAAGGGCCGGTATAAGATTCTGACGGTATGATATCCTTGGATAAAAATATCACGGTTTCACGGCATTCCCATTACTGTTACAAAATAAGTTCTTTTTAAATGTCTGAGTAAAAAAAAAAAAAAAAAAAAAAAACTTTTTTCCCCCATTGAACACAATTTTTTATTTATTTTAAGAAACATTTAAAACATTTTGGAGTAGTAGCCTTTGCTGTAGAGGTTCCTTTTCTGCTGACGATACTGTTGCCCTAAAAAAAACAAAATAAAATTGTTGTGAAAAACATATAAAATAAAAAATAAATTAATAAAAAATAAATAAAAATCTTACATTGACCTTAGTAAAAGTATAACAAAAAACTTTGCTGGTTTTAAAACTTTAAAAAAAATTTCAAATCGCAGTAAACCTTGAAACTGGTTATCGTCCCATGCCTATATGGGATACAGTATTATAAGGTAGTTTGAATAGCACTATTTTATGGTTTTCTGTGAGTACAATAATATTCAGGAAGAAAAAGGTTAAAAAAGGTATTTTTTCTTTGCTATGTCTGGTTTCTAGTCCAAATATTGAAGAATTCTTAAATCAAGTAAAAATATTGTTTTGTTTTCAACTTTTCCTTCAAAGTTTTTCCCAAGAACAAACAAAACTGTCTGTCTTTCTTTATATATCTAAAAATTTTAAGTAAGATTTTTTTTTTGTATAAATTGTGTAAATTATGTATAAATACAGTAATTAAATACAATTCTGTAGCTCCTGGTCAGCTATAGTTCAGACTCAGACATTGCGATATTGATGCTGAAACGATATATTGTGCAGCCCTAGTATAGCACATTATGTTTGCTTATATTAAGTTAACTTAATTACTTTGAAATTGCCCCAAAACAAATCAATTGGGTGAAACCCACAGTGTGTATATTTTTACAGTGTGTATATACACCAGTCACCAATGCATATGACCCATTTGACGTTTTTGTTTTTGAGATTATTTTTTTGTATGGCATGGTGGCTTGGTGGTTTGCACAGTTGCCTCACAGCAAGAATGTGTCTGGTTTAAGTTCTGACTAAGCCAGAATACCTTTCTGTGCTGAGTGAATAAGTAAATTGGCTATAGTGAGTAAGTGTGTATGTGTGTTAATGAGAGAGTGTATGAGTGTTCCTCAGCACTGGGGTTTGCAAGAGTTAGTGTACTCTCAGTGCTGTGCAGTAAAATGTGTGCCAGAATACCAAGCAGTTCATTCTGCTGTGGTTACCCCTGTTAACAGAAAAATATATATTTTTTCACTGATAAATAATAACTGAAAAATAAGACATTTTGCACTTTATAATTTGTCTTTAATATTATTTTAAATAAATAAATAAATAAATTAATTGTTAGAAAATTCTATCGTTAAACCAGTATTATGAATCATATCACATCATGAATGAAGTTGAACTGTTGCATCTCTAATTAAAATCTATATTAGCAGTTGTAGTTTCCAGAAATCCTGTTCCAGATCAGGATATGAAAATGCTTTGATTTATAGCCTCAATCAGTTTTCATGGCCATGATTATTTAAGGACAAATGGCAGTAGCTACACCATGCTATCTGGATTCATTCCCCCTTGACTGAAGATCAATGACCAATCAATATTACATCATTGCTACCAAAAGCAAAAAAAAAAAAAAAAAAAAAAAAATGACAAGCATCCCAATCTTTTCATATCCCAGAATGCTTTTCTCATCAGTGCCACAGCAGGTTGAGTACACCATTGTCTCTATCAACATGAAAGCCACCCAGCTGAGACTCACAACAGGAGTGACATTTCATCTAACATTGCACTCTCTGTTTGATGCAGCAAACTAATTTTCCCTTTGAAGATACAAATTTAAAAATTATTTCAAATAATATTTTCTTATTTAGAAATGGCAAAACACGCAGCACTACTGGTTTATTATGATTCTCGAACTAAAGGCTAATTAAATGATTCTTTTTAGTCAATTGCATAAAACTTTCAACCTACTATGAATTAGTAGAACTATATATTGGTTGGGCATGGCAACATGGATAATAAATATTGTGATTTTTGTTTTTCATAACTTCACAAATATGTTAATGGAACTTCTAAGGAAACTGAAATTGATAAAAGGATGCTAGAGTGTTTATTATTTACTATTTGCATCCCTACTTGTCCCTGCATTTGATCATTTACAAATACCTTTCACTGATACTGTGATTTAAATGATAAATAGAGAAGCCCCATCTACAGTTCTACAATAAACCTTAGGTGTCTTTGAATCCTTGAGTCTTTGGTAGTCCTGAAGATCTGTTTCACTGTAGATGGAAAACATCTAAAAGCTGTGCTCACACTAAATTGGTTTAGATTTGGATTATAAAGGAACCCGAGTTGTTGTATTGCTTAATATAAAGCAAATGATGTGTTTATAGTAGAATATGTTGTAGAAAACCCATGAAAGATTTATTTTATTTTTGAAATCCACCTTGATCCAATTTGAATTTAGGAGGGGCTGCCATTTTTTGTGTGTGGCTACTGTATTTCTTACCAAAGCTGTGGAGTATTGTATTTTAAAGAATATACTTTTAATTAAATGCTTCATTCTGACATGTGTTTATGGCATATCGAATGCATTGTTACATTTTGAAGCAGATGTGAGGAATTTTGCATTTTGTGCCTGCAGTTTTGAGAATTGTGTGAAGGAGTTTTGAAAAAAAGGAGATGCTGTTTTGAAAACGCGTGAAAGCAGTTGGTAAAAACTGTAAATGCAGAGCTTCTCTATAAAAAAGGTAAAAAAAAAAACACCAGCATCCAGGTAAGGAAAAGAAACGCAAAAGTAACTCAAAAGTAATATAACCATTAATTTCCATAAAAAGTAACTAACACACTTAGTTACTTTTTTGGGGAGTTACTCAATATTGTAATGCACTACTTTCCAAAGTAACTTCCCAAACACTGTTTGTGATATCGATACTGTATAGATTCTGAATTTTTAAAAATGCAATGCTATCTTCTATCCTGAATTAATTATGATCTTAGCTTTGTAACAGCTGCAAACAGTTCTTGCATCCAATTCCTTGCAAAAACCACTTGAACCTAAAATAATCATATATAATCAATAAGGGTGTAACGGATCACGGTTGATCTGTGATTCATATGGATCACAACCCATGGTTCGAAACATGCGACCCGCGGATTAATAATTATTATATATATATATTTTTTTTTTTTACTTGTAGATTATAACTAAATTATAAATTATTTTCCTGTAAAATAGAATGATGACAAAAGAAGTTGTGGTAGGTTATTTGGGTTGTGGTGAGTTTCTTAGGTTATTAAAGATGTTTTCTGTCACTACGTGTTTAGCCTGCATTAATACATTCAGTGGAAGATAATTGGGATCTCAACACCCACGCAACATAAATTATAAATGATGGTGATATGCATATGTTTATTAATCCTTCGAATTGCTGCATTCAAATCTGTGTTTGAAAAATGCAAAAATCAAGAAAGAGGTTCAGTCTTTAGTCTTTTGAGTTAGTTATGAATTACAAACAGTCAAAAAACACTGGAATTACAGTTTATAGTTTAGATAAAACCACTGATGTTTATGGTAAATATTAAAATCACCATCACATGCATTTATCTTAATGCTCAAAAATGAAAGTTGTAGGCAGCAATTACATTATTTAACCAATAAGCCAGCCAATAAAAAAATGTGCCACTGAATAATTCTTCAAAAACGATCTAGCAATGAAACATAAAGTTTTATGAGTGAATAACTGAATCATTTATTGAAAATGATACTAAATCATTTTATTATTTTTAATAAAATTACAGGTTCTAAGTTCTGTTTGTCTGTTTCTTGCTGTATTGTTTTTGTAATAAATGGACGGCAAATTACATTTATGCCCATTTTTGGCTGATTCGAAAAATGGTCAGATTCATGACTGAAAAACTGTAATATGATCCGAACCGTAAGATTTGTGATCCATTACACCACTAATAATAAGGAAGGGCTTAAGCAAATACAAGTGTTTATAGCGAGATGTGTTTACATTAATATAATATAATATAATAGCAACTTACGTGGCTCAGCCGAGTGCTAGAAAGAACTCTAGCTCATAAGCATAGAGTGTATAAGCATAGAGTGTATGGTTAAAAACTCGACTAGAACTCAATCTGCTATTAAAAAATGGAAAAAATAGCTATGCATTTAGAATATTACAGAATTAATTTCTCGAAAAATTTTTCAGCACAACTCAAAATATAAAAAAGTATGGCTTTCAGTTGTAATTTTCCCTACGAGGGCAACAAGAGAGTCTTCACTGCTCTCCTAAGTAAGAAAAGAATGAGAAGTCGTATATGGACAAAAGGCCTGTCTTTATTTTCTCCAGTTTAGTCCTGATGCCTTTGAGGCGTTTTGTAGACCACAGCTACTGAAAGAGCTTACAGATGGCGATGGATATAGGTTTACTCTTAAACCAAATGCGGCACTATTGGCTTTTTACCACAAGGAGTAGAGTCCCTAGATATCACAAGCAAAATCCATGCTGAAAAACACCAGAAACAATACTATGCCACCCTGGCAGGCTGTGAACATGTTTACAGGCATCCCAAGTTTTGATTGATGGAGCTATACTGATGATCATTGAGAAAAATAAGCATGTTTAGCATCTAGCGTTTCTTGTCTGTCCCGTTCTCAGCACAGATTTCACTTGATATCTGCATTAAACGATAAAATGATATCTTGCAGGGAAAATTATGGGACTTACTGCATCAACTGAGAATGACAATTTGCCATCGCATCTATATTTTGTTTTCCAAAAAAATAAAAATAAATAGCAACAGGTAACGCCACTAGCTTACCAGGTGCAACCATTTCACATCAAGCACTCTAAAATAATGGGGCCCCCATAGTCCACAGATTTTATTTATAGATTTTTTTT
This sequence comes from Danio aesculapii, assembly GCF_903798145.1. Taxonomy (NCBI): domain Eukaryota; kingdom Metazoa; phylum Chordata; class Actinopteri; order Cypriniformes; family Danionidae; genus Danio; species Danio aesculapii. The sequence goes on along the minus strand of NC_079435.1, from coordinate 26,678,235 downwards.
TTACACAACATTAATCTTTCATAGGTTTTCTACTTCATATTTCAGCAAAAAAGATACAAATCTTCATACCCAGGGTTCCTTTTAGCATTTAAATGTGTCACTTGAAGGGATGCTCTACAAGGATCCAGTCATTAACTGAGAGCTTTAAAGCACAAGGTGAAACCGAAATTGAGATCTTCTGACATAGCACATCAAAGAAACATCGAAGCTATAGAGGCTGCCCAGATACTCAAGGTTTTTTTCTTCATCTGCCTTTTCTTTTCTTTTCTTTTCTTTTTTATCCTTTCTGCCTTTCTATGTGGCCTACTTTAGATTTTTACAGACAGACATAGGCGCGAGCTGCCACTTCTGATGTGTCTCTGTTGATGTCTCACTCTCCACGGCGAAGCGGAGGGAGAGAGACAACAAACATTCAGCAGTTGATTTGGTTTGAAATGAAGCTTGCGGATCTTGTCAACACTAGTTATAAAGACTCAGCTGCAGCAAGACAACCCACTCTGCTTTTTCTAATAAGACCATCAATAATTGTGCCATCTGGAATCCGCCTTACCACTGGCGGCATTAGTCTTGCCAGCCCTATTATCTACTTCAGATTCTACTAATTTGAATTAGTCATACTGTATTAATTTCAAGTTGTACAGTTTTCAGTTGAAAATTCTCCCTTTATTTTTATTGTCAAATTATTTACTTCACTGACACCTCTTCATTGACACATACTTTCAAGGTTTTAGATTTATTTTTTTTTGTGCATGATTGATGACACCCTATACATATTTACAGTATTTGTTTTTGTGGTTGAAAATAAGGCTTTTAAAACCATTCCATTAGCAGAAGCAGGTATTGCTGATACATTCAGGGTTTGAAATTAACATCTACAGTATCAAGTTACCAGATGCTGTGAAAACCAACTCATGCTGGGTAGCACAAATTAACACATGTAATAGTTTGGTGGCTTATGATTCATAAAGCCCTAGAGTAAGTGAAATAAAAGCTTGTCTTAGCTTTGAAGGAACAAAAAAAAAAAAAAAAATTGTTATCATGTTACATGTGATTTAACATTAATTTAATATATTTAAATTCTACTTTATGTAATTAAATCACTCATTGTATGTCAAGCAAAATGGTCTTTAATAAAGCTGAAGTTGAGAATTAGAATATTGAATAATTCACTGTTTATTAAAGAGACATTTACATATTTAAAACAAACTCTCTCTCTCTCTCTCTCTCTCAGTATTGTGATACTGTGTAATGTGCAAAGTAATCATATTTCATTTGTCGAAAAAGCTGATTTGGATCAGTTGTGGAGAGGTTTATTTAAGCCAGGAGTGAGTGAGATATCTTTAAGCTGGCAGTGTTGTGTTGTGGATGAAATGTAGGTTAAATTATAAATATACTCAACAAAAGGGACATACGTAAATGTATTTAAAGTTGTATTTTAAAGTTTTAACATATGTAAACACAGCCAGGAATTAATATTACCTTCTACATAAACAGATGAGATTTTAAAGTTTGTTGGCATCCTTTTACTCAAGAGAAATAACAGTAAGAGCTGAGAGATATGACACGATGCATAAATGTGTATTAAAAAGGTAACACTTTACAATAAGGTTTAATTTGTTCATGTTAATGTATTTGCTAACATCAGACAATAATGAACAATATTAATGTATTTATTCATCTTTTGTAATGTAAGTTTATGAAAATAAAGTTTTTATTTGTCAGTTCATATCACAGGGGATTAGCTAATGTTAACAAGCACAACTTTGGATTTTAATAATGCATTAATACGGGGCTCAGTGGTTAGCACTGTCATCTCACAGCCGGAATGTCACTGATTCGAGTCCTGGTTGAGCCAGTTGGTATTTCTATGTGGAGATTGCATGTTCTCTCTTTGTTTATGTGGGTTTCTTCTGGGTGCTCCGGTTTCACCCCCAGTCCAAAGACATACACTATAGGTGAATTGGCCACAGTGTATGAGTGTGTGTGTATATGTGTGTGAATGAGAGAGTTTATGGGTGATTCCCACTACTGGGTTGCAGCTGGAAGGGCATCCGCTGTGTAAAACATATGCTAAAATAGTTGGCGGTTCATTCTGCTGTGGTGACCCCTTATAAATAAGGAAATAAGCTGAAGGAAAATGAATGAACGAATGAATAATGGGTTAATACTGTTCATCCTTGTCAATGTGTTAGGTCACTTTGCTTGATTTAGAAAACTGTCTAAAATGCTGTGGAGAACTTTCATAATCTGTGTGTTCTTCAATTAAAACAAAAATTGAGTCTGGGACCAACCAGCTCACTGGCTGTCAACCAGTGATCTGAAAAATACCAGTAAATTACTTATTAAAGCTTTTCATGATTGACCTTTCAGTTAATTATGCAGCATTAAGTATGAATACACCCCCTCTCCTCCCACAAAAACAAAATAAAAAAAACACATATGCCCATGCATACAATGCAATAATCACACGCTTTATCGCTGTCAAATCTGGGAAAAGCAGGTTTAGGTTTTCAGTGTAATCTACTAGCATTTAACACGTCCATCATTGAGGCTTTGAATGTTTTTGTGTTATAGGAAAGCCAGATAATGAATATGCCTGTGGGTTCATTGGAGTTGCCTGCAGGATCAAATGACCATGGTTGTGGAGGGGATGAGAAAGGGCTTGCCATGTGTCTTTAAATGATCAACTTTATTTAATATAGTGTAAATCAATGTCATACAATTTTTTCAATTGCAATTTCTCTGAAAAGACATAAGGATGGCACAGTGGCTCAATGGTTAGCTCTGCCGCCTCACAGCTAAAAGTTTGCTGGTTCGAGTCCTAGCTGGGCCAGCTGGCATTTCTTTGTAGTTGTATTGTTCTGCTTGTGTTCACGTGATTTTCCTCCAGGTGCTCCAGTTTTCCACACAGTCCGAAGACATGCGATATAAGCGAATTGAATAAACTAGATTCTTCATAGTGTGTGTGAATAAGTGTGTATGGGTGTTTCCTAATACTGGGTTGCAGCTGGAAGGGCATCCGCTGTGTAAAACATATGCTGGAATAGTTGGCAGTACATTTTACTGTGGTGATCCCTGAAAAAGAGACTAAGTTGAAGGAAAATATTTGAATGACAAGATATAACTACAGAAAATACAAATACACACTGGTGTATAAGCTCCAAATATATCCAATACAGCACTCTTCAAACATGAAACAACTTGTTTTGTTTGTATTAAACATCAATAAGTAATTATGAAATTCACTTACTTCCCAGCCACTCACACTGTAAAGAGTTGGGGACAACAAAGGTGAGGATCCACATTCAGCTTTATTAAACAGAATAGTCAGACAGGCAATGGTCAAAACAGGAGCAAACTGGAGCATACAGGTTATCCAAAGCACAGTCAGAGAAGCAGGTGAATGGTCGAGACAGGCGACCAAACAACATAAACAGTAAACAAAGCAAAAGTCAAAAACAAGGCAAGGCAAGGAAAATGCTTTGGTAATGCTCACTTACAGATCATTAGACTCAGCAAAGTGTGTGTGTGTGTGTGTGTGCATTTTTCGTTCTGGTAACCAGTTCATCATGAGCTTCCAGCTGTGTGTGTAATCAGGGGGAAATCAGAAACTGGTATGTGAGTGCAAAGACTTCTGGGAGTTGTATTTCATTTAGTGGCAGATGTATAGTTTTCCAGCAATCTGCACAGGCTAAATCGCTGATGATCATGACAAACTCCCACTTATTTAAATGAATTTGTGTAAATTTGCCACAGAATGTGATATGATCATTAAATGCTATAGGTTCATAAAAAGAGTAAAAGGTGTGAAAGAGAAAAGAACAAGAAGAAAATAAATATGTAACAAATAAAATACCAAAGGCGAGTAGGTAGTGCTGTTGCCTCACAGCAAGAAGGTCGCTTCGAGTCTAAGCTGGGTCAGTTGGCGTTTCTGTGTGGAATTTGCATGTTCTACTTGCGTTTGCGTGGGTTTCCTCCGGGTGCTCCGGTGTCCCCGACAGCCCAAAGACTTGCAGTACAGGTGAATGGGCAGGCTAAATTGTTTGTAGTGTATGAGTGTGAATAAGTGTGTATGGATGTTTCCCAGAGATAGGTTGCGGCCGGAAGGGCATCAGCTGTGTAAAACATTTGCTGGATAAGTTGGCGGTTCATTCCGCTGTGGTGACCCCAGATTAATAAAATGAATGAATAAAATACTAAATTTATGAATATTTTAACCCTGTTATAGCACATTTAAGTCTGCATTACTTCATAACCCAATATGACCTTTGAGAGATACAAAGATGTTGTGTGTCCATTTTTTTTGGCTCTGGAGTAACTTTAGGTTTCAAAATACCTTTTATTAAATGATCTGTGAAGTTATTTTAGTGTAAACAATAGGTTATTTTGGAGTTTGCATGTTCTTCCTTTGTTCTCGTGGCTTTCCTCGAGGTGCTCCGTCCGGTTTCACCACAATCCAATGACATGGGCTATAGGTGAATTGAATAAACTAAATTGGTTGTAGTGTATGTGTGTGAATGCGACAGTGTATGGGTGTTTCCCAGTGCTCGGTTGCAGCTGGAAGGGCTTCTGCTGCAAAACATATAAACTTAAACTGTATAAGTTGGCAGTTCATTCCTTTGTGGATTAATCTGAAAGAAAACAACTGAATGAAGACATCCAATGCATCACAGTTGCCTTATATGGGTCAAATAAGTGGCTTTGACAAAGACTTGTTTTTTTAGAATAATCACTTCAGACCAAAGAGACCAAATCACTTCAGATCATAGACTGGCTTTAGACCTTATCTAGTGAATATCTCTTAATAAAGTCATTACAAATTGATCACTCCATCCCAGTATGCTTGCAGACATGTTTAATCTCCCTTCAATGTCAGGCAGAAAAGTAAGTGCGGAAATTTAGCGATAATATGACTGGAGACAGAGACACTGGGTCTAGACTGAGGTGTAATGTGATTTACAACGAGTGGCCAAAGTGCCTTACCCTCTAATTCACATTTTTTTCTGTTTGGGTGTGTTAGTAGCCCCAGATCCATCACTTCCAGGCAGAATTATCAGGCGTTGTCAAGCAAATTTGATCAGGGCGAACAGTAGTGCTCAGCCTGTCTACAGATTCTCCACAGACAGGCACTCATCGAGGATCATTGCGTTAACTCTTTGACAACACATAGACGGATAAGCTGATTATTAGCTCAGTATTACAACACATATTCAAAAGCTGTCTTACACACAGACCGCTGTGCTGAGTGAGAATAATGACCACTTGTATTGTACACAGGCCAAAATTCAACACCCATGCTCACTGCTGAAGTTTATTCAACCAGAAATAAAGACTACTTTTCTACATTTAAATACAAAACTGTGGCTAAGTAGAGCGAATGACACATACCAAGACATGAGTTTATTACATCTGTTTTATTGATAGACGTTGTAATTAAGTCCTGGTGCAGAGACAAAGGAAATTGTGCATTCATTGTATCCAACTGGCATATGTGGGTGTACGAATGATTTTATTTATTTATTTTTTTTTTTATTTGAGTACCAGTTGAATCACCTGCTGGGGGCAGTGGATGTGACTAGCGGAAATCTTATTAGCATGCAGGCTCAATGCGGTGTGTACGTTTATGATTGGCGGCGGATAGTTTAATTTGTTTATTCCTCTGCTGTGGCTTTTGTCGAAGTATCCTCTGCTTCTGTTAATGATGTCAAACACAGGGGATCCATTAAGAGCCGTATTGCTTGATTGTTGGCACTTTAATCTTGTAAGTCTGCTCTTTTTGTGTAACTGTTTAATTGCATTAAGGCAAGGCGGCATCATCAGCTTGATTGGGATTGGGATTTTTAAAGCTTCTTATTGGTTTGGCTGAAAATACTGACATATACTCATGTGGTTCTGAATATGTTGTGATTTTATTTTGTGTAATGTTAAAAAGGGGGTTTATTTGGACATTGGGGTTTGATATGTCACTTTGCAACATTGACTAAAATAAACTTTAATGTATGTACAGTAACATAGTTATATATAGGTTGTGTATAGATTTATAATGTATTGCCAATTATATAATTTGTAATACAAAATTGTTTCAAACAACATATATTATTGTATTTATAAAGTATAATTCACCCATTAATATTAATTCTGTCATCATAACTCTGTAATATTGCCAGATTTAATTTGCTATAAAAAGTCTCGAAAAGAACTTGTCCAAAATTAAATTAAGCCCAAATACCTCAACTTAAATTTAACAAGACAATTATAAATGCCAAATACCTGTCCACTTTTAAAAAAATATATATTTTTACAAGATTTTTACAAGTTGGCACTTTTAGGGTTAAAATAAAACAGATGATTTGTTGTTGTTTTTGTTTACAAGATCATAATGTTACATTTATTAGGGTTGCACCTAATGGACTTTTTGTCCAATATCAATAACCGATAACTTTTAAGATTTGGAGGCCGATAAGTGAAGTTTATTTATTTCGAGAGGATCATGTGCTTATGATTGACACGGCTGGCCCCGAGTTAAGCTAATGTACAAACCAACCAAACAGACGATTCCTAACTCAGTATAAATAACCAAGCATCTTACCTTTAGTCATCTTCATCTTGAAGAATCCCCTCTTCCACTCCTTCTCCTCCTCTTTTCCTCTATAGGGCAGCACAGCGGCCCAGTGGCTAGCACTGTGGCCTCACAGGAAGAATGCCTCTGGCTCGGGTCTCTACCCGGCCGAACAGCGTTTCCGTGTGGAGTTCATGTTCTCCCCGTGGTTGCATGGCTTTTCCCCAGGTCCTCCGGTTTCCTCCCACAGTCCAAAAACATGAGACATAAGTAAATTGACTAAACCAAATCAGCACCATATTCAAATTCCTCCAGCAACACACCACCTTAGCAATCCTTAAGCAGCAGGAGGGGGGGGGGGGGGGTGTTCTCGAGATCTATCTGAGCTCAAACTCCCCTCTCACCCTGCAAACGGGAGGGAGCCCCGGGCTCGAGGATCTCATGAGCTCAGGGCTCTCTCCCGGGACAGCATGCCAAACTAGCTTATTACCAATCATCAGCTAAGTGTGAACTCTTGAACGTATATATTAGCCGATAAGTATAAATATTTCAAAATGTTATATTTTTATACAGTGAACAACTGATTTTATTTCAAAACTTCTTTAAAGTTTGAACTGATCTTATGAACTTAATATAGCCTACTCAAAGAAAAAAAAGTAATAATTTCAAAATTACAAGTTGATTATTTAGACCTAAATTCACGATTTCACATAAATAGGCATGCCAAAAATAAATTATTTATTTTTCTTTGCAAATCATATTAACATACAACTTGACTGTTGCATATAAAAAATAAGGTTAATAACAAAATCAAACTGAATACAATCTTACATCAACAACACATGGCAAGCAACGCGTTGATAATAACAAGTAATCATATTAGATTACAAACAACCCAACGAGTTGTTTAGCACTTGTGCATCACTGCTATTATGTTTTCACATTTAATATATTTCCTGAGGCAAATTAAACTACAATACACAATGACACTCTATCAAACAAATCTACAATGAGAAGCAATATGGTTACTTACAGAGTTACTAATGCCCAGTAATACCACAGGGGAAGGACGGACTTTGAAGGAATAAACAATATGAGCATAGCTCCCTTATAGTGCACTGGACAAGTCTGAACAAGTTCAACCCACGCATGCATGAGACAGGCAGTTTTGTACAATTGCGTAATCTATCGCCTTAAAGATATCAGCCTAATTTTGATTTCGGATCGATAGCGATTAAGTTAATAATAGCATTTATAGGCCGATATCGATATGGATGCCGATATATTGTGCATCCCTAAATTTGATACATTTAGCATTATCAGCAACAGTAACAATGGTTTACTGTTTTTTATAAACTATATAATTTGTTAGGGGACCCTGTCTTTGCTACTGTTGCTGATAATGCTAAATGTAGAAACTTAACATTATAATCCTTTAAACATAACCAAGAGCAACAAATCTTAATTTTTTCATATTTTTAATTAAGGATTAAATAACTCACTCATAACAACTACTCCATAATTCATTATTGAAACAACAATCATTATTGGAGAATTATTCAGTGACATACATTTTTGATGGTTGGTTGTCGCCACCTATTGGCCTAACAGTGTAGTTGCTAAAACCTTCATTCAAACCATTAAGCTGCTTTGATTTTAATCTTTACCATAAACATTATTGTTTATATCTAAACTATAAACTGTTATCCAAGTGTTTGTGTGACTATTTGATTGTTACTTAGAATTTATAATATTGGTTAAATATATTTTAGGCTGGTATTTTATATTTTTCTGAATTCATTAATTGAGCCTAAACAACAAAAGAAGTGACAGAAATCACCTTTAATAACCCAAATCAGTAGGAGCAGAACAATCATACCTTGTCACACACATGCACAATAGCAAAACTTATTTTAAAAAACTCAGTTCATAATTTTTCTTATCAACACCCTTTCTTTATTTAATTTTAATTATAAAAACTTTGATCAAATACACAAGTCACTTCCTACAAAATTGCCCATAGTTCAGTGTAAAAACTGCATAAAATCACAGAGAAATTAATCTTTCCTTCTGCTATTGATAACGGTTCAACTGCTGATGACAGAACACCCATAAAGTAAAGGCTATTTTACTGCTCATTCATCAGTGCCAGTGATTTGATGGAGGATTTTTCTGCTATTCTGCAAACGTGCAGCTAAAAGAGCCACTGCAGATGAATTGTTTAAACGCACTAGAACTTCTTTGAGGCTGATCTGTAATGAGAGGAATGTGTGTGGATGTGCACAGATGGAGCTCAGGCAATGGCTGGTAAATGAGAATGGCAGCAAAGCATTAGTCAAGCGCGTTTCCCTGACCGTTCACGGACACACTGTATGATACATTGGGAAGTGCTAGCATCTAAACAGATGAGTCCCAAGCTGAACGATGTGATGATAGAAATTATCACCACAAATAAACTACATCAAAACAAGGCCAGATTTGTTTTTTTCTTACACTCCGCTCATCTTAAATGGGATCTGAATGGGATTTCCAAATTCACTGATATGTTACAGAAACTAAATGAAGTAAATTTGTAGATGCTGGGCATTGACGTAAACATTCCTCAGCTGACAGATTAAATCACATAATCCAAAAGAAAAGATGTGTCAGCAGAGGGTGAAAAATAGAAATACAGACTCATCTGAGAGCATGAAATAATTTTTCAAGGTCAACAAACTGAAGAACTTGTACGACAACTCATATCTCTTCTCTATGAAAACATTTCCTGTATTTCCCAGCGTAGCATATGCAAAACATGACTATATTTGAGACCAACTATTGAATTTACCACAGCAGAGCAGGAACAATCACTTCAAATTTAACACTGTCAGGTTCTGTGTTGTCCTGTTCCAGTATTCCTGTGTTTGTGTCATGTGACTTCCCAGTGTGTTCCATGAGCTCTTGTGTTTTCTCTGTTATGGTCATGTGCTCTTTTGTTCTGTTTTCCGCCACTAGTTAGTTTCATGAGTTTCACCTGTGTTCCTCCCCTGTGTGTTATCAGTTCCATTAGTCCTTGTGTATTTATACCCCTTAGTTTGGTTTAGTACCTGGTCTGGTCTTGATCGTCGTTGTGGTGTTTGTTGGTGTTCCTGTGAGTTCATATGTGATTCCAAATGTTCCTGTGCAAGTTTTTAATCATTCCTGCAGTTTTGTTCCTTGTGAGAGAGTGAAACGTGATAAACACTGTTTCCAATGTCTTTTATTTCCCAGAGCTTGGGCCTTGTTAGGGTTTCCTCAGGTCCAACAGTCAGTTTACCTGAATCTGGTTTACTTGGTGTAAAGTAAATTCACAAGATTTTATAAAGGCTATAGCAGTATTCATACTACGGGATCAGATTTATGCATATCACAAAAGCTGAATACATCTTCCTGGTGATAATACTTTGTTAGGATATGACAATATTTGGCTGGAATTGAACAATTTAAAATCTGAGGGTTAAAAAAAAATTCAAATATTGAGAAAATTGCCTTCCCAAATAGAGTGCTTCGTAAAACATATTACTAATAGAAAATGAGTTTTGATTTAAAGTAGAAAATTTGTTTTCTACTGTTTGTTTTCCATAACACGTTTGCTTTTGGACTCTGGAGCTCTAATAGAGTTCTAGTTTATTCCTGTAATTGCAAATAAAGTAAAGCAGTGAAACGACTGAAGTTTTTTTTTTTTTTTTTTTTTTTTTTTTTTTTTTTTTTTTAAATTATTGATCACAATAATCAAGGCTTGACATTAAACTTTTTTGATCACAGAGCACTGTGGCCAGTAGTTTTCCAACATTACTAACCACTTGTCATTTTTGCTAGCCACAATTTTGTTTTCTGTTAAATATATTTTACATGCCTAAAACGTGAAGTTGGCATGCTAAAATTACTTGATTTAGATTTTGTTATTTCCACATGTCTTTCACTTTTTTGTGTTGTGAATGACCTTGCTCAATGAGCATGAGCAATAGGGTTGGGGTTTTATTGTCATTGCAATTAGTTTTTATGACTTTTCAAGGCTCAACACTAAGGATTTACAAAATTTTTCTCTAGCCGCACCAAACATGATAAATAAATAAATAATTATTGGCCCAAAATAACTAGGCAAAAGAAAGCAAGTGAAAAACATACCATGTGCGATAATGAAAGCATGATCACATGACATGTTAAGTGAAAGCGACATGTCGCTTGCAAAAAGACCTTTAAAAAACCTGGAGCTCTTAAAAGCACCAGGACTGTGGCATCACTTTTTGTCCACTAGTTTGTTGCACCAGTTACGTTTCCAGGCACAGATGCTTCGTGCAAGGAACTGCTTCTTTTTGAAACTTTTAAACACTCGCATGCATCACACCACCTCAAATCAGCCTTGACACGGAAGTCCTCGTCAGGATCGCCTGTGTCTCATCGTGCACGTGACACATTTATTATTATCATCTATCATTCTGACCTCTCGTTGGGAAATCCTTATTGTTGAACTCTACAATTTTAAAATTATCTTTATCCAGCCAAAGTGGCAAGTAGGAGTGTCTGTCTAACCCGCCACAGCTCAAATCTACCCACATTGTTGGGTTGGCGGTGTTTGTCAAACCCTGACGACAATGTTAATTCTGGTGTCTATAAACCAAATATCTACTTTTGACATCATGTTTGCTTTGCTGTGTAGTTTGATTTTGTTCATTTTGTCCTTGCTGGTGAAACAATTTGCAATGGTTGTATGCTGCTTTGGGAAGACCTGGGGTGCATTTTAGGTTGCACTGCAAGGTCACTGGTACAGCAGTGGCAACACAGCACGATTTTTGGAAAAAGGGTGATTAATATGGCAGTAGCGACTATTATGTTCAGTTTCTAACATACTGTCTAGAGTTTTTTACACGCAGCAGTGACTACCTCCATTTTATTAGAATTCGATTCACCATTGTCACTCATCTAAAGCACTGAATTGAGTGTGTTTATAGCTCATTAACAGGAGAGTTCACCCACAAATTAGTATTCTCTCATTATTTATTCACTCTCTACTTGATCCATCATGTATTTGTAGCTTATTATAATGCAGTATAGATCTTGTTTACTTAAAGATACATTTACAGAATAGTTATGCTTGATTATAAATAATTATAAGCAGAGTTATAATTCATTATGAGCTTGGGCTTCATAGAAAGTGTTACTGTGTTTCATTCTTCTGTTAAACACAAAAGGAAAACATTTTGAAGAATGATAGAAACTATTAGACATTGACTACATTTAAATAGACATCAGTAATCTAATTATTTACCCTAATTTGATTAAGACAATAATATGATTAAAGTGTTTACATGAGCTACTCTTTGAATGTTCCTTTCATGTTCCCATTTTAATTGTTATAGCGCATAGATCGATTAATGTTGTTACGTCACCATGCTATCTTCGTTTCCTCCGTAGTTTCAGGAAATTTCAGGTGTTTAATTTTCAATTTTTTTACTTTAACTGCAGTTTGGCACTTTCAGAAACATTTCATTTATGCGCCCGAGACAAACTGTCGTATTGAATGCCAATACGTGTTAGAGGACTGGTGGAAGAGTGTTGTTTTAAAGGAATTTAATACAGCACGCCGCATAATAGAAAAACAAACTCTGCATTTTTCAATGTGTGTGTCTGTGGTCCATCACTGACTCGATAGATGCAGAGCATAGTGTGTATGAAATATCCCGTCGCAAAATGTGGCGAAAAGTCCTACATGACAGTTATAGTTTGATTGCGGTGTTTACATTTTTGGACTGCACTTCAGTAATGCGACTAAAATCAGCGTACTCCAGATGTCTTAATCTGATTTCTGTTTAGTTCCATTATGACCTTAATCAGAATCAAAAATCACTGTTTACATGATAGACTCTTAATCAGAGTATTGTCTTAGTCATATTAAAATCAAATTATTGATGTCCATGTAAACATACTCACTGGCTATCATGGTATTTTGTACTATAAATGCCAGTGGCTACCAGTTCTTTAGAACAACTTCTATTGTGTTCAACAGAAAATGAATAAATACACCCAGTAAAACACTTATGTAGGTTGAGAACCACTTGAGGGCATGAAAATGTTGAATAAAGCCAAACGCTGTCCTGGACGTACATTGCACTGCAGAGCTTCAACTTGTGCTAGACCTTGATTAGCTGGTTTAGGTGTGCTTATGTAAGGTAGGAACTAAACTCTACAGGAGATTGGCCCTCCAGAAGCAGGAGCAGACAGCCCTGTTTAAACACTAAAACAGAGGTGTTCAATCCTGCTCTGGGGGGCAACAGGTTTAGCTCCTAATGTGCCAACACACACAGCAAGGCTTTGGTAGTTGGTTTAGGTGTTTTTAGCTATGGAGCTGAACTCTGTAGAACTCTAGCTCTTCAGGAACAAGTTTGGACATGGTAAGAGTTACCTCTCGCAAAAATTATCATCAAGATCAGGCCTGTAGCCAGCCTGTTAAAAGGGGTAATTTTTTGTTAGTTTTTTCAAAAAGTGGACTTTTCAGTTATTAGGCTCATTTTCTATTTAATTGTGAGGTTTAAATGATGCATTTTAGTAATATTTTAACCTTATTTTATTATATTTTGCTGCATTAGCTCGTCGTGATCATAACCACATGAACCAAAAATATTTCTTTAAAATGTTGAATAAAGAAATACGAAAAAACTGATTTTTTTTTAAATACAAATTTATTACATCATATATCATTAGGAAAAAATTAGGAACCTGTTAAAAAATTTTGTTATTTATTACACAAATAACAAACTAGCCAGCACAACTTTCCTTTTTGTTGTATTTGACCATTTGAATAGTTGCCTCTGTTCTAAAACAGTATATTTGAAAATTGATAGATAACAACAATAGCCTAATTAGTGTTAAAATTAACTTTAATATTCAAGATGTCCTCGCTGCAGCCCGCAGCTTGATGAAGTAGGCAATCGTCAACTACGTAGTGGACCATGTACCGCCCACTAAGGGAACGCCCATGCTACTGTGACAGCTAGGTTTAGAGTAGGGGGAGGTGTAGGTGATCGTCAACTACGTAGCGGACCTTGTACCGCCCACTAAGGTTAACACCCATGCTACTGTGAGGGTTGAGTTTCGGGTAGGGCAGGGATGTCAAACTCAATTCCTGGAGGGCCGCAGCCCAGCAAAGTTTAGTGCGTTGGAATAAGGGTTGGAACTGTGCAGGGCTGTGGCCCTCCAGGAATTGTGTTTGACATCCCTGGGGTAGGGGGAGGTGTAGGTGATCGTAAACTACATAGCGGACCTTGTACCACCCACTAGGGTAATGCCTATGCTAGTGTGACATCTGGGTTTAGGGTAGGGGGAGGTGTAGGCGATCGTCAACTACGTAGCAGACCTTGTACCGCCTACTAAGGTAATGCCCATCTTACTGTGACGGTTGGGTTTAGGGAAGGGGGAGGTGTAGGTGGTCATTAACTACATAGCGGAGCTTGTACCACCCTCTAAGGTAGTGCCCATGCTACTGTGACGGTTGGGTTTAATCTCTTAATATGGGCCATTTCTGGCGCTTTACACATTTTTATTGGCCATTTTTTGGTTATAAGAAAGAGGCCCAGGATTTAGAATAAACATAACTTCTGAAATGTTTACTCTATTTAACACAAATACAGTAGGTAAATAGTGAAAGATGACTTCACCTACGTCAGATTGTATGTTTTCTTTCACATCTGGATGTTAGACTCACAAAAAAAATAATTGTTTTGCATTGGCAAAAACCGATTAGCTGAAGTCTCTCTGAAGCGACATCCAACCGAGGATTCCGCTTGGTCTTAAAGCCTTTTTCACAAGGTAATTTTCACAATTTATGATGACATGGCAGTCAAAATAAGACAAATATGCTCAGGTATGGGACAAATTTTGGACCTTTGTCAGTAGGGGGTGGGTCTTTCGAACCATCTGAACCCCCCTGGTTACAGGCCTGGAGATAGAGAGGCAGTGTAAGAGTCAAGGTTTAAATATTAAGATAAAAACATTAGAGATTTTAAATTCAGATGTTTCTAGGTGTTTTAATGCACACGTTCCTTATTTGTGACGCTATTTGTCATCTTTTTTTCTCTTTAGTGGTTCTTTTGGACACAACTGCTGTGCTGGGAGAGCTGAGCTGGAAGACCTACCCAATAAATGGGGTAAGTAATGTTTGCCATTGGATCTTACACCTAATGTGCAGTATGTACGGTACATAGGATACCGCAGTTAAGAAAATGAATTCATATAATTTCCTTTGAATGAATTGTTCATTCTAAGAATATTTATCCCAGGTCAATCCAACCCACACAATTTTATGTGGAAAAAAAATAACAAGTTAGTTATAATCAAATGCATTTAAAGCAGGTCGCTGAGACGGCACTAGTGATCCAGAATGTATGCAGAGTGTTTCTTAAAGGGTAATTATTAACACAGGTCCTAATAATTCAATTTCACCTCCTTTCATTCCTGTGAACACCATCGAGAGAATTTCCAAGACATTAAAACCAGTCAAAAGGCTAGAAGCAATTTGAATGAAGCAACCAAGTGTGATCCCACAGCCCAGAAGAGCTTCTAATAGAAGAGCTGCTATTATTAAATCAATTCCATGAAAGAGAACGGCGTGGAGTATGTCCGATCACTGCCCTTTTTCTAAAGCTGACTATAAATGCCTATCCTGGGGCCTCATGTATTAACGTTTACAGAGATTTCATCCTCTGGAAAAATAGAGACTGACTGTATATGATACTAAATGGGTATTACTGATAACACCTGTGTCTGGAAGAGTTTGTACAGAATGTAACCCTACATTTAAACTTTAATTCTAATTAAATTGAACCCTTTTTGATGGGTATGATCGCATGTGATCACATTTAGTATGTCAACTTCAAATCTGCTTTTCCGCTTAGGGTTGAGTCGATAGATGATACCATCATCCATCACCAGTGGCCGATAAACATCCTAATGCTGAGCCGGCATCGCGATCCTCCGCCCCGCCCCCGTCGCATCGGCAACCCGCTCACACACGGCCCCGTTTACACTAATACGTCTTAGTTTTAAAACTGTTTTTAGAACGAAAACGATCCACATCCACACTGGTGTTTCACCTAGCATTTAAAAAAAAAAGCCTTCCTTCCACACTATACTGCTGAAAAACCTTATCACATGACCACACACTGTCACGCTGCAGCATATGTGCGCATCTGAGCTCCAGGAGTCAGCGGGTGCTTTGAGCACAAAACCCCAGAGAGCAGTGCACGTCAGATCGTTTAACTTGGATGTACCGCTGGATCACGTCTCACTATAGTTAAATGTGATATTTAATAAATCTTGTCTCAATCTAATGACTCTTCTGTCTTTTGAATCTATCAGGTAACGTGTCACAGTATCAGTACACTGCTTTAATCTTTCGCTTTCAAGCTTGTACTTAGTAATTTAAGAGAAAACCTTAGATAATTTTGGTTTGTTCCTGTTGGTTGTGCACTTTTTTTACCAACCAAGTTTGTTGATGCCATTATTAAGACACAAATCACAAAATGTCTGTTCATGCCAGAGTCCGACGGAAAAAGTGATTGACAGGTGGTAGTTTGTGTGTAACAGCTTTATTTATTTATGATTTGGTTATGAGTAAAACAAAGACCATGCGGGTCAGGTAGTTAAAACAGTAGGCTACAAATAATTAATTAGTTCTGAATTAATTAATTATTCATAAATAATTAATTCACTGCCGCCTACGACAATGATGCCATGGTCCATCGTGATGTTTCATATTAGACATCGTACGATGCCAGATTGCTCGACATTGCTCAACCCTATTCCTGCTATGGCTGGGACTGAGCCAGAAAAAGATGTGCCATAAATGACAATTTATCAGTTGTCAAACATTCATTCATACATTCATTTTCTTTTCGGCTTTGTCCCTTTATTAATCTGGGGTTGCCACAGCGGAATGAACCGCCAACTTATCCAGAATATGTTTTACGCAGCAGATGCACTTCCAGCTGCAACCTATCACCAAGAAACATCTATACACTCATTCACACTCATACACTACGGACAATTTAGCTTTTCCAATTCACCTGTACTGCATATTTTTGGACTTGTGGGGGAAACCGAAGCACCCGGAGGAAACCCACACCAACACGGGGAGAACTTGCAAACTCCACACAGAAATGCCAACTGAACCGGCAGTTTTTTTAAGTTTCAAACTTTTAAATACACATCACTAGCACAACGCAACATTGATGGTTTGTAACATACATGTTAATGTTCAGAGTTGCGTGTTGAACACCACAGTAACGTGTTACTGTATTCTAATTACATTTTTGGGGAATGCAGTAATGTAGCAAATTATATTTTAAATTTGTGTAATTTGATTATAGCTACTAAGTTAATGTAATTGCATTACTTAAGTTACAAATATAGTTTTTAGAAGAAAAAAATGCTTCTTTTAAATCACGTTTTCGGTTGCAACGTCAGTTAATAGCAAGCGCTTTTTTCATCTTTTTTTATTTGCTGGAGAACTCAAGCTGAAATGGCTGCTGAAGAGAGTGGCTGCTTTTACAAGTGCAAACACAGACATTATTTTTATTTCAATAAGCATAAAAAACAAACACACGCACACACACAGACAAGCGTGAGAATTGAGAGCACACACATGCACACTTCCACACACACACATGGAGTACTTATTGCTTCCAGTGTCCAGCGGGGTATCGAAAATTCTACATGTCGAATACAAGTCGAACTCCCTAAATATTTGGCCACAACTGCCCTAAATTATCTATTTAATTAATTCAGTAAATTATTAAAAATGATGCATAAATCACATGCAGAGGAACTTAAATATAGAAGGTTAAAAGTTAATTTCCTTGGCATGGGTAATCACAGCTGTGCTGATATACAGCCAAATTGCCCTGATACTCATGTGGTATTGCATTTATGCAACAGTTCAGTCACACTAGTGTGTGAACTGAGCAAAAGCCTTATTCGAAAACACCACGTACTTTAACTAGTAACTAGATGTGTTCTGCCTCTACTTCATAACACGTCCATGAATTCACAGACTATAACCCCATAATTGCAGAGTCAAAGCAAAAGTTATATATGCATTTTTTTATGTTTGCATTTTTTAAGAGAAACAAATAGACTGAGAGAACTGTATGTTACTGTCATTTCTGCATTAATCCGCTTGTTAAGTGTGACATCACACAAAGCAGCTTCCGACTTCCATCGCTGTATCAAACTGTATGAGGAGGCTCCACAAATGGTAATAATAAACTTTTACAAAGCGATGTAATACTTTCGAAAATCAAATCACGATGGCTATATATATATATATATATATATATATATAATAAAAAAAATTCGAATAAAAATTATATTCCAAATTTTGAATAAAAATTAGCAAATGTGCACAAAAAAAGGTGGTTTTGGACTTATGCAAAAAAAAAGGGTTACAATGAATAAAGGAAGAGGGAAAATCAGTTTTGAATAAACTGTGCTATGCTATGCCACGTCTTTTAGAATTCTGAACATTATTTTCTATGAGGGCACACACACTAGCACAGACATTCGCTGTCTGTTTGCTTTACTTAACAACTTATATGATGTAAATACTCACCTTCCTTGCCGCAGTGAACATTACCTTCACACAATCAGCTGTCTTCATTATACTTCGCTTTTTTACTGTTGGTTACTAGGTTACCAATACTAGAGTGAGCTACTCCAACAACTTTGTAATTTTTCTTCTTTCTTTGATAAGATATAAATCCTCTGAAGAATCAGATAATTCATCCTCAGATAAATCTCATCTTAAAATAGTTAGCAATCTTTATCTTTCAATATAAAAGTCTAGTTTAGAACAGACTCATATGATTCATTTGATGCTGGAACAATGGTGGATCATAAACTGTCAGCCATCACTACAAACTTTAAATACTTTTGTAGTATGTTTAGACCAATGCGACATGATGACACGATACTATTCTTTTAGCTTTAGACTGAATAACTGAAGCCATATGGTTTGTTTTAAAGATTTTATTTTGAATTTTTTGGACTTTGTCTAGAGGATAAGAGAGCTCTCAGATTTCATCTAAAATATCTTAATTTGTTTTACGAAGATAAATGAATGAAGGGTTTTAAAATGTCGATGGTGAGTAATTATTAAACAATTTTTTTTAAAATATAGTTTAAGGAATTTAAAATAATTGTTTACTTTAAATTCACCCTTAAAAGGGTGTGTACTCTTGGTTTAGAGCCTTTATAGTGATCACAATGCCAAAATGTTAGTAAAAAGTTCATACACACATTTAAATGACAATTTTGTGCGCATATAATGCTTGTACTACTGCTACTACTAGACTTGAGTCTCCCCTTTAGCTGACTGGAAGTTGGGTAGTGGTGTGGTTTTTATTTATTTATTTTTGAGGGTGTGTAAAATGACCTATAGCCCATAAAATGATTTCCCAATGGAGCCGCAGTGCACATCTTCATATTAGTTCTGCTCTTACACAGGTGCCCATGATGTCAAAGCAAGCAAGTTCATCTCGACAGTAAACACCACTTGGGATTTTCTTTCTTTTTTTTGTGCAGTAAGAGGCTGGTACACACCAGCGATCAAATCAATAATTCATACTATAATATCCTGGGCCACATAGTGTACCTCTCCTATTAGTATTTACCACAATGTCTTTTCCTGGTTCTTTCTGTTAGGTCAGGGAATGTCATGTTAATCAAAGCCTTTTTCGTTATTCTCCCGGAGCCAGATGGAACACACCTTTCCCAGTCTGGGGAGATTTTACCCGCCATTTAATTTGTTTTCTTGCAGTCTGAGACCAGCGTGTGTGTTTTGTTTACTCTGGCACAGACATATCCTATGGGGCTCCTGTCTCTCTGCCTCTGTCCTTCTACCTTTTCTGTTTGCAGGAACAGGTTTGTTTGTGTTCTTCCATTGTTGCGTCTGCTATTCTCCCGACTCCACTCCTCCGTAAGCTCCTCTGATTCTCAGCTGTAATTACTAAATGTGTCATAAACCTGGTGTGCTTGTGTAGTCTATGCATATTTCTACCTTGAGGAAGCATTGTATGATCATGTTTACCCTAATACATAGTCCAGTGAAACAGAGGAAGACAAAGAAAAACTCTAGATGTCTTAAATGAAATGTTTATAAATATTATATTATATTATATTATATTATATTATATTATATTATATTATATTATATTATATTATATTATATTATATTATATTATATTATACATTCATTTTCTTTTCGGCTTGGTCACTTTATTAATCTGGGGTCGCCACAGCAGAATGAACCACCAACTATAGATATTTACATTTATTTTTATTTATTTTTTATTTTTTTATTTATTTAAAAACATTTTTTTAAGGTCTGGTTATGCTTATATAGACTGCATTTGCTTTTTATTGCACTATTAAAAGTTACTCTTTTAAGCTACTTGCAATATAATAATGTAATATTGATATATAGGTGTAGTTTATTCATGTAGTGACGAAGCTGAATTTGTTGCAGTTAATTCTCTAATCTTTAGTGACACATTAACTTAAATATTAGAAATCATTGCTGATTTGATGCCTAAAATATGCATTTCTTATTAGCAGTGTTAAAAATGGTTGCAGCTTGGCTTATTCATTCATTCATTCATTCATTCGTTTGTTTGTTTGTTTGTTTATTTGTAAATATTTTGTTTATTTATACATTTTACTAGATTTCTTTTAATATTAGAACATTTAAAATAATATACTTTTTAAAATATAAATGTTCATAAACATTTTTGCTTATGCTCTTGATAAATTAAATCCACAAATTTACAGTAGATAAACAAACTAAAATAATACTTTGTACTGTATATAATATAAATAATATACAGTCAGGTCCATAAATAGTTGGACATCGACAAAATTCTAACATGTTTGGCTCTACACTCCAACACAACGGATTTTAAATGAAATGAAGATGCGCTTTAACTACAGACGGTCAGCTTTTAGGCTATTTTTCAGCCTAAAGATGGCTCGCTTGACTGATAGTGACAGATCTTTTAATCTCATCTTGAGAGTTGACAGTAACAGATTCCAAATGCAAATAACACACTTGAAATGAACTCTGGACCTTTTATGTGCTCATTGTAATTGGGATAATGAGGGAATAACACACACCTGGCCATGAAACAGCTTTTACTTTTGGACCCTTAACAAGTGGGAGGCACATATGCAAATTGTTGTAATTCCTACAGCGTTCACCTGATTTGGATGTAAACTTGTTAGTTTCATTTCAAATCCATTGTTTTGGTGTAAAGAGCAAAAATGATAGAATTGTGTCGATGTCCAGATATTTTTGGACCTAAATGTATTTTTTGCCAAAAATAAAAGGTCAAAAACGCTAATTTCTTTTAACAGAAACAGTAATTCTTTTGCTATATGAATTTAGGATTAATCAATTTTTTTTTTTTAAAGAAACTGCAGGCCATTGACTACTCATTTACTGTGGCCCAGGTACTGCTGTCCTTTTCAAGATAAAAAAGCTGTGACAGTCATCAAAGATGGTCAATTCATAGTAAATGGGCGTAATTAAAAAACAGTCAGCATAGTTACATTGCTGTAGTTACGACACAAAGGCTTCTGTGTCAATCAAAGAGTGATTAATGATCTCTTAACACTCTCTCATTCCCTGTCGGCCATTTGAAAGGTTGACCTTTTCTAAAAAGGCCTGTCCGTCTCTTTTCAAAGGGAGCACAGCACCAGGACGTGAATGATTAATACATGCTGTTTTAGGAGAAGTTCGTGTCAAGATGAGACAGAAAGCTACACTTTTGAGTGTTAATTTCTTATCGGTAATGGGACTTTGGGTGACCTTCAGTAGGACAGATCTGGTATTTAGTGACAGATCACAACAAAACCTGGACCCCGATTATTGAAGCTCAGCTGGTATACGTTTTATATTAGCAAGTTCAACAGGAGTTCCCAGTGGAGTTCAAGGGCGTACTGTGATTTTACTTTGTGAGACATATAACATCGAAATGATAAATTACAGGATTGCATATAATAAAGCTAAAGTACATTGAGTCTCATTGACTTTTTTTTTTGTAAAATGTGTGTATGGCAGCTGCACGGTGGCACAGTAGGTAGTGCTGTTGCCTCACAGCAAAAAGGTCGCTGGCTCGAGCCTCGGCTGGGTCAGTTGGCATTTCTGTGTGGAGTTTGCATGTTCTCCCCGTCTTGGCATAGGTTTCCTCAGGGTGCTCCGGTTTCCCCCACAAGTCCAAAGACATGTATAGGTGAATTGGGTAAGCTAAATTGACCATGGTGTGTGAGTGTGAATGAGAGTGTATGGATGTTTCCCAGAGATGGGTTGCAGCTGGAAGGGCATCCGCTGCATTAAAAAAAAAAAAAACATATGCTAGATAAGTTGGTGGTTCATTCCGCTGTGGTGACCCCAGATTAGTAAAGGGACTAAACTGAAAAGAAAATAAATGAATGAATGAATGAATGAATGAATGTGTGTATGGACATATGCTGAGCACATAATTTCAATGAGCCTGTGTAAGCAAAAAAATATTCAAAGCACACATGTGAGCTGCTGTAATATCTCACTATGTGTGTATGCAAGTTTAACAATAACTATAACTAGTGATCTGTAATTACAAAAGGGCAGGTGTACAGTAAATGCCCTCAAAACACATTTGAGATGGATATAAATCTGATTACTCAAACCCCTTCAGGAGGTGGTCGCGGACACAATCTGGATAAAACTGGACAAGTCTAAGGCTATGTCTACATAAATCCAGAATTTTTTTTTGTCTAAAAACGCTCAATGTCAACACTATAATTTTCAGTTATTTTCATCATCCACACTAAAATGACTGAAAACACTTTCGTTAAGTACTGCGCATGAACGTAAGACTCTCTTACCTGCATCATATCTGCCTGGCATTTAATTACTTCTCTTTGAAACTTTGTAGCAAAATGTTGCTTCTGTCGTCTGCTTCTTCTGCTGAACAATAGCCCAGTAAATGTCTGTCCTTTGAGGCAATATGGAGCATGGACCATGCGCCGTGGCGCAAACCATATTTTTTCCTTCCTTAAAATGGCAAAAGTGGAATTGGACATGCCCTTAATGCTTTTGTGCCAAGCGTTTTAGTCTTTACACCTACACTTAGTGTGGACAGAAGGCCAAAATGGAGAGAAAAATATGCATTTTTAAATGAAAATGTATTAATGTGGACATCGCCTAAATGTGTCTGGTTTTTGAAACAACATATGTAACTTTTTACATCTAATAAAATAAAATGAATAAAATAAATAAATAAAAGAGCTCATTATACGGCTCAGCCATTTGCTAATATGCATCATCATATTATTTATCGGTCATTATTGTTAAATGTCTCCCTGGACCACAAAACCATTCATTCATTTTATTTTCGGCTTAGTCTCTTTATTAATCATGCACTCATCCAGCATAAGTTTTACGCAGCAGATGCCCTTCCAACCGCAACCCAACACTGAGAAACACCCATACACTCTTGCACACACATACACTACGGCTAATTTAGCTTATTCAATTCACCTATACCACGTCTTTGGACTTGTGTGGGAAACCAAAGCACCAGAAGGGAAACACACGCGAACACGGGGAGAACATGCAAACTCCAGACAGAAATGCCAACTGACCCAGCCGAGGCTCGAACCAGCGACCTTCTTGCTGTGAGGTGATTGTGCTACCCACTGCGCCACCGTGTGGCCCCAATGTGTCATATGTGTCAATTTTTTTAAATGTTTGATCAGCAGAAATCTGCAAAAATAAGCTTTACGTTGATGTATATTTGGTTATGATATGAGAGAGCTGAGAAAACTTATATACTGAGAAAATCATTCATTCATTTTCATTTCGGCTTAGTCCCTTTTATTAATCTGGTGTCGCCAAAGCGGAATGAACCGCCAACTTATCCAGCATATGTTTTACGCAGCGGATGCCCTTCCAGCTGCAACCCATCTCTGGGAAACATCCATACACACTCATTCACACTCATACACTACGGACAAATTAGCCTACTCATTTCACCTGCACCGCATGTCTTTGGACTGTGGGGGAAACCGGAGCACCTGGAGGAAACTCACATGAAGGCAGGGAGAACATGCAAATTACTAATCAATAATTGAGTTTTGATATATTTACAGTACAGTAAATCTTAATGGGCCACAATATTTGCTTAATATTCTATTAACTTTTTGCATAAAAGAATAATTGATCATTTTGATTTTGTGGTTGAGGATCATAAATTATAAATTAATAAACAAATAAAATGTGGATTATTATATAGAAAGATTATTAATAGATTAGTAGCATTGTTACATTTGCATATAGCAGAAATGTATTGATCAGAATCATAACTGTTTAGCAGAGACACATTTATGTGGCCAAATGTACAAAAGAATCAGATAGATGATCAGAGAAAACACAAGAAAAGACAGGTGTAAACAGGCCCTTTGTCTATTTTCCCTTAAAATTACTTATTCTCTTTAAAAAAAAAATATATATATATAAACTCCTAAAAAAATAAATGAATAATGTGTGCAAGTTTTTTGAAGTACTATTTGCAAGTTCATGCCTCCACTCTCATACTGTAGCAGATCTCACATGGTCTCCATCTGGAACAGACTGTACTCCGCTGATTCCAATCCATATAACACATGTTAACGGCACAGTACTAATCTGATAATCTAACACCAGCATGCGCTCTCTCAGATATCTGTGGCTGATTCTGAGGTTATTGATTGAGTTCAGAAAGTGTTACTTCTAATTCGCAGCGAAATCCAGAACTCCCATTGCTTTAGAGGACCTTTTGTTTCCATCATTGCACCTGACACCAAACACAAAGCGTGATTTTTAACTCACCCACATCCTGCGAAAATCTCTTTTAACACAAGCAAGTTCCCCTTCTGTTCTGCTCTGCCTTTGCTATTTCAAGCTGCAGCTATTTCACATTCGCCGTTCTGATGTGCTCTACACAAATCTCCATTTTTCGTGATGTGATTTACAGACGTGATTTTTAGCAAGGAATGTACAGCAAGTACAAGTATTGGTGGGATTGGAATGAGTTGAATCTTTTCAGTATATTTTCTTTGAGACATCATGCTATTAAAGAGGTGTGCCAGCAGTTAAAATCTTTGAAAGGTTGTTAACGTGATGCAGAAATCAGATAAATGCGCTGTAGGGGTTTGAGTTTGTGCAGACTGAAGTGAGCGGTGTGTAATTTATGAACTAGCTTGACTGAATAGACTTTATTTGTACTGACATATAATCTCCATCACTGATTAAATGGGTGTCCTACAGTGTACTTGAAAAACATTTATAGATCTACCTACGAATTTATGGGTGTTAATAAAAAAAAATGTTTTTTTATTAATCAGCTTTATTATTCACACGCACAAAAACACACACACATACACAAGAAAACACGGACCATGCATATATATATATATACATTATATATATTCAGCAATTTTTTACAGTGTATATAGTACACATAGTACTTGAAATAGGTATTGCATTACTGGATTAAAACAAACGCAAGCGCAGGTTGCCAGATCCAGGACCAAAAGGAACAAGTCTGACGATCATGTTCTAAATAAAAGCAACGGCACGCGATATGAGTTTTTGTCCCAACCAACACCTGAAATTTATTTTTTAGAAACGGCTTCTATTTCTTGCAGCTGAACAACAGGATAAACTGCCAATGATCACATCAGGTACTGTTGTGCCCCTCTCCTCTACGTCATTGCTGATTTATATCAAAGCTCGTACATAAAGATGCGCTTTAATTCATGTCGAACGCTGATGATACCTGTTACTTCAGCTATTTTTCTTGTATGATGAGTGTTTTCATCCCTCCAGATCGACTGGTTTGTTCCGAAACTGAGTAAAATTGTTACAATGTTGCTTACCGTACGGTTCACTTTTAAAATGCAGTGTTTTAAAATGAACCAAACTTAATATTCATACGCGAGTAGACTAAACATGTCATTCGTTGAAAAGAGTTACAAGGTTTATTTTCTGCGATTCTGCTTATAGCTGTCATATATGCATAATATTTAATTTACCATTTTGAGCTGTTATGTCATATTTACGGTGCAACACAGACACTTTCTGTTTAAAATTACTGTGCTTTTATCACTATAAGAAGGTTACAGAACAATTGTGAGGGCAAAACTGTCAAAATGATGGACATAATTTACCGAACGTGACCTAATATCTGATATCTATGACAAACATCATGTCTAAAAAATCTGCTTTTTAGATTTTTTTAATTATTTTTTAAAAGCTGCATCATTAATGACATTTATCACGATAGCTGTGCATCAGGTGAGGACTTAACACACTTGAACATGTTCTTCACTTAAAGTTATTTCAGTTAATTTATATCAGCCCAATATCCAGTTTATGCAAAAACTTTATTAAAGAACAAAGTGAACTAACTGACTTTTTTTAATTAAATGGATAGTTCACCCAAAATGAAATTTATATATAAAATATATATATTATTATTATTTTATTTATTTATTTTTTTTTTACTGTTGAAAACAAAAGATTCTTTGAAGAAAGCTGAAAACCTGTAACCACTGACTTAGTAGGAAAAACAAATATAGAAGTCAATGGTTACAGGTTTCCAGTTTGCTTTAAAATATTTTATTTTGTGTTCAACAAAAGAAAGTCAAACATGTTTGGAACAAGTGAAGGCTGAGTAAATGATGACAATTTTCAGTTTTGGGTAAATTATCCCTTCAACACTATAATAATTTCTCCCCCTTCTTCTGAAATTCAAAGTCTGCCACAGGTTTCCTGGAGTAGGGCCATATTAGAAGTGTTTTTACTGTATAAAATACATTACGCATTTGGAGAGTCCCTGTAAACCATGTATGACTTTTTGGTCAGTTCCCCTTCTTAAGGATTGCTCATTAAAATACTGTAGCTGTCAGGTGGAAAAACCAACATATCTTTTTTGAGCTTATTTTTATTTTATTTTTTTATTAAAAGCATATGAACAAATTTAAAGAAAAAAATAAAGGAATAGTTCAACCAAAAAACAAAGATTTACTAAACATTTACTCCACCTCAGCTGGTTTCAAGTTTCTTTTGCTTTTCTGAACACAAATATAGATATTTTGAATATCAAGTTTTAGTTTGAAACCAATAGTCATTGACATCCATAGAAAAATAATATTTCATCTATTTTTAATATAGTATATATAGAAAAAAATATATATTACTGGTTTCCAACAAGCCAACATTGTTTATGATGACAATTAGTTATTATTATTATTATTATTATTATTATTATTATTATTATTATTATTATTATTATTATTACAAATGTAATAATGAACTGTTATTTTGAATGTATTTACTGTTGTTACATTATAAATATTATGTAATAACATTGTAACTACATTGTTGTAACATTGTTATAACATTTCAATTAGATCTATGATAGCATTGTAAATGTGTTTTTGTATATTCCATGTACAGTATGTACAGTTATGGCAAACATTTTATTTGTATGTAATGACATTGTAATTACATTATTCTAACATTGTAATTACATTAGATTAGATTAGATTAGATTCAACTTTATTGTCATTACACATGTACAAGTACAAGGCAACGAAATGCAGTTTAGGTCTAACCAGCAGTGCAATAGCAGCAAGTGCAGGATACAGGTATAAGTTATAAAGTGCAGTTATAGAAAAACTATGGTGATATTTACAGGTGGATGTGCTATGAACATTATATACAGGTTGTATTAGCTATGAACAGATTTACAATAAATGAATATATGTACAGGATACTATTAATAGCAGAAGTGTGCAAATAGATAAACATAATTACAAATGTCCATGTGCTGTGGGTATGTCCAGTTCAAGTAAATGAATCAGTGCAATGAATATGTGCAAACTTTAAATGTGCAAATGTTAAATAGTGCAGTGATTGTGAGGAGTATAAGTTAGAGGAGTGTGGGGGGTGTATTGGGGGGGGGCAAAAGAGTCAGTGAGGGGCAGAGTTTAAAAGGGAGACAGCTCTGGGGAAAAAGCTGTTTCTCAGTCTGCTGGTTTTTGTCCGGGGGAGCCTGAAGCGCCTGCCGGAAGGCAGGAGAGAAAACAGTCTGTGAGCAGGGTGAGAGGTGTCCTTAAGAATACTGCGTGCTCGGCGCAGACAGTGTTTCCTCTGGATGTCCTCTATAGCTGGCAGTGTAGTCCCTGTGATGCGTTGGGCAGTTTTCACCACCCGCTGCAGTGCCTTACGCTCAGCAACAGAGCAGCTTCCATACCAGACTGTGACGCAGTTGGTCAGGATGCTTTCTATTGTGCAGCGGTAGAAGTTCACCAAGACGGCTGATGAAAGCTGGTTCTTCTTAAGTTGCCTCAAGAAGAATAGGCGCTGGTGAGCCTTCTTGACCAGGCTGGAGGTGTTGGTGGTCCAGGAAAGGTCCTTAGAGATGTAGGTCCCCAGGAACTTGAAGGATGAGACAGGCTCAACGGCCATCCCATTAATGTAATCTAATCTAAGATGTAATGCGTAATTACAAACATTTATCTTGTGTGCAGTTACTGTTGCATTGTAATTACTATGTCATTACATTGTAATTACATCTAAGATAATATTTATAAACGTAAATGTTTCTTTGTATATTGCATGTACAGTATTTGGTTATTTAACAAATTTATTTACTATGTCATTACATTGTAATTAAATCAAGATAATATTTATAAACTTAAATGTTTCTTTGTATTGTAATTACAGTTATAACATTATAATTACGTCTCTTATAGTAATGTAAATGTTTTTTGTATATTTCATGTATGTGTTTATTATAGTTATATACACAGTACACGTAATATGTAAAACTTTTTTCTTGGATCTCATTACATTGTAATTACATTATGATTACATTTAATTGCATCCAATATTTACAAACGTGTTTGTAAATTTCATGTACAGTGTGTATTTATAGTTACATACGTAAATATGCACAGTACACACATGTAATATGTAATTACGAACTGTAATATTGATTTAAATATTGATAATATTTGTAATGTAATATTGAATGTAATATTGATTTGTCATTACATTGTAATTACAATGTCATTACATTGTAATTACATTGTAGTTACATCCAGGATAATATTTATAAAAGGAAATGTTCCTTTCTATATTACATGTACTGTATAAGTGTATTCATAGTTAATTGCGTAAATATACAAAATACACGTGTAATGTACTTACAACCTATTATCTTCAATTTAATTAATGTGTTGATATATTGCAATTACTTTGTACAGACTTTTATTTTGGATGTAATTAATATTTCTTTACATTATAGTTACTATGTAATAACATTGTAAATACATTGTTATAACTTTGGAATTACTTTGTCATAACTTTAAGTACGTTGTGTACATTATTTGTGAATCATAGTTAAGTACATATACACAGGAGGCATATAATATGTAACAAAAAACTTTTTTCTTGGATTTAATATACTATGCCATTACATTGTAAATACTTTATTACATTGTAATTACATCCAAGATTTACAAACTGTATGTAGTGTTTTTTTAGTTATATACTTAAATATGCACAGTACACATGTATGTAATTTGTAATTACAAACCTTTAACTTGATTGAATGTAATTGCATTGCTATTACATTGTAATTACATCCCAGATAATATTTATCAATGTTTATTTGTATATTTCATGTACAATGTGTATTTAGTTATGCTGTAGTTACATCTAAGATTATATATATATATATATATATATATATATATATATATATATATATATATATATATATATATATATATATATATATATATATATATATGTGTGTGTGTAAATGTTTCTTTGTTTATGTCATATACAGTATTTGTGTATTTATACTTAAATATATGCAGTACATACATTATTAACAACTTTTATTATGGATGTATTTACCATGTCATTACATTATATTTATTATGTAATGACATTGTAATTACATTGTTATGACATTGTGATTACATTGTTATTGCATTGTAAGTACATCTAAGATAGTATTGTAAATGTTTTTGTATATTTCATGTACAGTATAAATTATAGTTATATACATAAATAGAAACAGAACACATGTAATATTTAATTAAAAACTTTTATCTTGGATGTAGTTACTACGTTGTTGCATTGTAGTTACAATATCATTATATTTTAATTGCATTGTAGTTACATCTAAGATAATATTCATAAATGGAAACATTTCTTTGAATATTGCATGTACAGTATTTGTTTATTTATAGCTGTATATGTAAATATACACAGTGCACATGAAATTACAAACTTTTATCTTGTGTGCAATTACATTCGTGAGTCGTTACATTGTATATACTATGCCATTAAAACTGCAATTTCATTCCTATTGCATTGTAATTACATCCAAGATAATATTTATGAACATTTGTTTCTTTGTATATTTCAAGTACAAAATTAGTGTATTTATATGTAAATATACGCAAGACATACGTAAACTTTTATTTAGAATGTATCGACATAGTAATTACTCTGTTGTAACATTGTAATTACATCTGAGACATAGTATGTCATTACAAACTTTTATCTTGTGTGCAATTACTGTGTTGTTACATTTTAATTACTATGTCATTACATTGTAATTAGATTGTAGTTATATCCACGATAATATATTTATAAATGTAAATGCTTTTTTGTATATTGCATGCACAGTATTTGGTTATTTATAGGTGTATGCATATACACAGTAAAGCGACTAAGCCTAAAAAGAAAATGAATAAATGAACATATACACAGTACACATGTAATTAAAAACTTATTTACCATGTCATTACATTGTAATTACATTGCTTCTGCATTATAATTACGCCCAAGATAATATTTATAGACTTAAATGTTTCTTTGTATATTTCTTGTACAACATTTGTGTATTTATATGTAAATATATGCAGTACATATGTAATTGCAAACTTCTATTTTGGATGTATTTGCTATGTAATAACACTGTAATTACATTGTTATATTATTGTAATTAAATGTAATAACAGCAATTACATTGTTTTAATATTGTAACTACAATGTAATAACATTACTCACCTTAAAATTATAAGGTAAGAAGTCGTTTACATTTTAAGACTTTTTTAAGAAAAAAAAGGTTTTATGTACAAAGTCAAACTCTAGCTTGGCTTTATAAGGTTATTTCTGTGAGCCAATCAGCATTCCGAATACATGCACGAAAACATGCACTTTAAATTTTATATTATTCCATTAGGGCAAATACTTAATTTAATTCATGAGGCATATAATTCAATTAATAAAATTCAATAACTTATATAAAGTATATAATTAATATTAATTACATAAAATTAACAGCTGCAAATTTAAGAGAATTATGATCTTTAACATTTAGAGTACATTTAGGGTCTCTGTCATGTTAATATATGAAAGAGAACTGTTACACGCATATTGCTTGTTAAATGGAATGCAAAAACTTTGAAGCTCAATATCTCAAAATCATTTAGAATGCAGATAGAAGCTTATAATTCTAAGGCAACTTTGTATGCACAAGAAAAGAAACCAAAAACATATCTGTCAACCCTCCTGTTTTTCACCCATATCTTTTTGAAGGGTGGCAATAAACATTAAAGAGCTGATCCTCCCTATACGCAACCCATATTGCCGAACCATCAGGGGATGCCCCTCGCTCTTAAATGTCTGTTCTGTGCTTTCATTTTATTTAGGCATTAAAACACTTTTAAATAAAAATGGCAGGATTCCCTTCCTTTCCATCACAGTCACCGTTGTACCCACTGAATCGAGTAAGAAATCGTCTGTGGTGAACGCCTGATCAAAAGCTATGATACCTTGTTGTGTGGTTAATCAGAGCTGCGTTAGCTTCTTGTAGCCAGGAGGCTAACGGTAGAGGTATGATTATGCTAGTACATAAGCTAACTGGGCTAACTAAACATTATAAATAGATAAATGCTCAGTTTCATAACTCATGCATGACTTTAATTTTATTTATTTTATTTTATTTAATTTTAGTATATGAAAGAGTCAATATTTGCTTATAAATTCTATTTTAATGGGGAATGAAATGGAAATTAAAACACTTTTTACAATATATAAATTAATCCCTTTTTTTCACTTCCCAATGTTGACAGGTATGGTCCAGGAGCATGTCAAGGACAACAAACATAAAGATCCAAGTTCAATTTAATAAGATAAGTTGTACAGGCAGGCAATGGTCAATACTGGAGCAAAACAGGAACATACAGGTCATTCAAATAGTCATTAATCAGGCAATAAAAAGACAAGGCTTATGACAAAAACATGGCAAGCGAAACAAAGAGCTAGAAACTCTTGCTACAACAAACAGCGATAGCAAACAAAGACTCAGCAATGAACTGGTGTATCAGTTGTGTGTAAGTAGTCTGAATGATCAGCGATAACAAGTTTAAGCTGTGTCATCAGTGGTAATCGGAAACTGGTGTGTGTGAAATGGCATGATGTTATTTGTAGTTCAATAATGTGACATGTAGTTCACCAGCGATCTTCCAGGAATGGATTTTTGGTGATCTTGACATATATATTTTTTTATATATGTATAATTGTTTTGAGAACTATCCCTTTAAGAACTTTGACAATGTAGTGTTTAATAGTTTAAAAAAATGCAGCACATGTTTTTATTATTTGTAAACTGTAGTGTACAGGATTAATTGTTTAAGGTTTTTTTTGTTATATGCACATACATATACTAATACATACACTAACATACATACATTTAAACAACATTAACTTGGCACCAGCTCTGTGTTCTCTTTTTTTCTGTTGCTTTCCATCCCTCTTTTTTTATCTTCCAGCTCTCTCCAAGCTGTAATGCTGTGCCCTATATCTGTTTTCAAGCTTGTGAGAGCTTTGTTTTCATAAGTCGCCTGATTGGAGGTGAGCATGAGAACCAGGTCTGAGTGCAATACATCACCATCAGCCTGCGCTTTACAGGCAGTGACAAATAGCTGTTGGTTCTCATTTACATGCCGGTCGGCCTTGACACATGTTGTGTCCCACGTTTGCTCTCAAGAATAGCAGAGATGTTTTTTAGGTAAAAGAATACATTAAACAATTTGTTTGATTTGAGCTAAATGCAAGTGAACAGAATTGCACCACTTTCACTTTGAGCAAAAACCTACATCTTCAATTTCAAAACATTTCAACCAGTTGCTAAATGAATATTAAATTCCAATACGCCTTCTATTTTATGTAAATAAGTCTCATTTAAGATTGTGTTTTTTCCACAAAGTATTTCCACTATTAATGCATTTGCATAACTCCTGAATCAAACTGAATGCTCAAACAATGCACAGCTATTAAGAAATTTTTCTATTGTTTTGTTTATCTTTAGAGGAAACTTTGGCTCAATCCCAATTCTATTTTATAACCCATGCCTACTTCTATCTTTGTGCCTTCCCCTTGGCTCTTGAAACTCAGGCCCTGTTTACACTAATACAATTGAATTTTAAAAGGACGTTTTAGAATAAAAACGATCCACGTCCACACTAGCGTTTCTGAAAAGTTCTCCGTCCACACTACACCTATGAAAACGCACATCACATAACCACACTCACTCACTCATTTCATCTCACTATAGTTGTGTTGTTAAATGTTATATTTAACTCATATTCTGATGACTCTTTGGTTTTTAGAATCTATTACTTGTTCTCAGGTAACCTGTTTTATCTGAGGGCAAAGATAAGTTAATATATTAATGTAACCACGAACATTGATTCTGCACACATGACTGATTGCTTGCCTTTATTTTATATTTTATATAAACTTATTGTACATTATACTTTTATAATGGCCATTATTGATTATTAAAACTGAGATTCAGCAGAAGAGACAGGGTTTGCTTCATATTTTTTGGAGAAAATGTCTTATAAATAGGTAACTACATAACACCCTAATATTTTTGGTGTTTGTTAAGTTGTTTATACCAAAATGAAAACAGGCAGTTCCTTATATAATGTTTTAATTTTATTGTTAAGATAAATTAAGATTAAGATAAGATAAAACAAAGTAGCCAGTGTGATGCAAATTATGTTATAAAGTGTTGTCAGTAAAGTAATGTTATAAAGTATAAAGTAAATAAATGTTCCCTTTGAAGATTTACCCGATGTGTCCTCAAGAGTTTGTTTTCCATATCAAACATGCGAAGTCTGAACTTAGGGAAAGGATGTAAGACTGAACTTTGTGTACTTAATATTGAGGAAAAAGCCCCAATCAGATAGGTGAATGTCTGCAGCCATGCCTCAGTTTTCAGATGTCTGTTTTCCCCCATCCACACTAACATTAAGCAGCAGCGTTTTAAAACCAAAATGGCCTCTTCACCTTTTTTAAAACTCTTCGTTTTCAGGGCTCAAAAACTCTGGGGTAGTGTGGATAGAAGGCGTAACTGTCGCAAAACTTAAAACTTGCCTTAAAACTAAAAAGGATTATTGTAAATAGGACTAGAGTGTGAAGCGTTAGTCATGGAAAATTTGCAAGAAATGAGACACCATACACATGTACAACACATCATATGTTGTTATTGCCTCATCAAACTTTGCAACTCATCAAAAACACCTTGGAATTCTTAGCATGCTTCACGCATGTGAGCAGACTTGACAAATCATCTGTAGGTGACACTTTTTCCCTCTCTATATGCACCATAAGCACCTTATACTTGGAAAATAGTATGTAATTTGAAGTGTGCTCCTTGATGGTGAGTGGGCTTGACATACCACCTGTAGGACACATTCTCTCTTCTACACTATGCTCACAGAGAAATAAATAAATAAATAAATAAATACAATAACAATCAGTAAATAAAATAAAAACCTTAGGCGGCACTGTGGCTCAGTAGTTAGCACTGTCGCCTCACATCAAGAAGTTCACTGTTTCGAGTCCCGGCTGGGCCAATTAACATTTCTGTGTGGAGTTTGCATGTTCTCCCAGTGTTCGCGTGGGTTCCCTCTGGGTGTTTCCCAGTACTAGGTTCCGGCTGGAAGGACATCCGCTGCATAAAACAATTGGAACAACTGGAATACTTGGCAGTTCATTCCACTATGGCAACCCCTGAATAATAGAGACTAAGCAGAAGGAAAATGAATGAATGAATGAATGAATGAATGAATGAATGAATGAATACCTTAGACATGTCATAGCATTTATATACTGCTAATCTGTGATGATTTGTGGTGCTTCATTTATCCTTATATGTAAGTTGCTTTGGATGAAATAATCTGCTAAATGAGTACATGTAAAAGTAAACAGATTAAGTTGTTTTGGGCTGCGTTTGGAATTTATAAAATTGGGCTGGGCAATATTGCAAAAAAATATATAAAGAAAACATGTTTCATATCATTCGGTATTGATATTTATTGAATATTTTTTTAACAATACATTTAGGAATATATATATATATATATATATATATATATATATATATATATATATATATATATATATATATATATATTTAACCACTTTATTTTATTTTACCAACATTACTAAGACAATTAGTTTTAATAGTCAAAAACTATTTTTTTTTTTTTTTACAAAATATCTCATCTCTTTATAATAAAATAAACAAGTGTTAAAGCGACTTTCTAACTTGACAAATAAAATGTTAAAAAGTTTGTGCATCGGTAAAGGTAGATCAACATCTGTAAGGTATCAATAATAATAATACACTAATCCTCAAATTCTGAAAACAAAACATATTAAGTTAATCAAATCTGAGCTTTCAAGTAAAGAAACTAACCATCATTATTCAAATACGTACTGCAACGTTACAAATTGGGACGTTGCATGACTATATTACACCCTATTCTAAAAAAATTCTTTCAGATGGGGATCTAGTGGCAGGGATGCACAAGAAAAGAAACCAAAAAGCCACTCTGGCAACATCCTTACATCCTTTTTTATTTACAGTCTCCTCACTGCTTCTATACAGCACAAATTTTTCATGTGTTGTTATTCTGACCTGAAGTGAGAAGCGTGAGCGCATGGTTTTCTTCACCATTTTCAATGTGCTTTGCTCTCGTGCACCCCTGGTGTCTCTTGTAACTAGGTGACCATTAACCATTTTCTCAGAGGATGCCAAACGGACAAACCATTGCTGCCGCTCTGATACAAGTTTATGGAGAAAAGTAAAAAGCACTGCAGTGTTTGGGTGTGCTGGGTTTGTCTGAGGTAATTAGTCTGCCATTAATACTGAAATATGTGTATACTGTATTTTATACAGAGTGTGAAGCAGATTGGTCGGTTCTACTCATGCCATTCTGAAAAGTTTACATGTTTTTCAGCTAGATGCGCCTGTCACATGTGCGCTGCTTGCACACCATGTGCGTGTTGCTCCCACGTGCGTGTCGTGTAAGTTACATTGGAAATGACAAACATACACCCTAATCTTATTGGCATTGCTTCCAAAGTGCTCGCTCAGCACCCACATTTTACTAAAACTATAGCCTTCATACTGAAACTTAGCAAACTTTTTTATTTGTTATTGACAGTGGTGTTTAGTCAACAAATACCGATACAGATTTGATTGCCCAGCTCTGTTAGAAAATAAAAAACACTGTTTGTCTTCAGCTCAAAAACAAACAACCTTTCTGATTTTGTCTTGTGTATCGTAAAGAATTTACAACTGGTGGATCATGTTACAATAAGCATGAAAAAGTGCTCATATCCATGGATATAACTTCAAGAAAAGTACATTAATTAGTTATTCCAGAAGTGTTGTAAAAAGCTAGTTTCAATCAGCATTGAAAATATGTTGTAAGACTATTGTGTAGTGGTTATAAAGGGACTTTCAATATTCATAATCATAATTTGCTGAATTTGCTGTTATAAATGTTATAAAAAAAACCTTGTTTGAATTAAAAATCTTTATTAATGCCAGTTTCTTCCTTGCTTGCTTTGGCGGCCAATGTTGGCTCTATAACTGGTGTATTCAGTCTCTTTTCCTTTAACCCCTACATTTGTAAAGCACAAATGAGGCAAATCTTTGAATGACTATATGGCACTTCCCCTACACTACAACGTAAATAGAATCAGGAAACCCCTACCCCATCATGCGTACATACAAAACAGAGTGGTAGGGAGAAGTGGGAGGGCTAAGGGGTAGAACTGGGATGGGGCTTATAGCTGGTGCCATGCTGTTGTCAGTGCAGAGAAAAACCTTGATAACAGACAGAATGAAATGTCTAAAGTGTCCCATTGCTGTTTTCCTGTGGTGGATCTTGTACTGTAAGATTTAAAATGACAAAAGAATGTAGAGATGCCCCTGTGCAGAAGGATTCACAGTGGAAACACGTCATTCTGGAGTGTTGTTCTGGACGTCCAGAGTGACCCTGATGTCGAAGGTCCCGCTGGTCTCTCCTGCTCCTGTTTCTTTTGTCCTCTGCTGGTGCTTGATGGAAGAGAAACCTTTTTTTTCTTCTCTTAAATGCAGTCTTTCATCACTGTCCACCTTTTGTGTTGCTGCTGTTAGATGTTAGATTTAAACAGTATCTTTCTCCATCTTTATCCACTGTCCCTTTTACTTCCTTTGTTGAAAAGATGACATTTCCTTGTCTGTATCTCACTTTTTTTCTTATGTCTATTGCTCTTTCTCTTTTCTTTCCTTTTGATTTGCTTTTTTTTTTTCACCGATTGGAAATAAAGTCATATCAGAATAGAGATCGTATCTGAGTCGGGATTGTAAAACAGCCTGAAATGTGATGAAAGTCAAATAAAACAAAGGAGAGATTAAGCAAGAGATGACCTAAAGGCATATTGATGATGTATGTCTGACTTTACTCAGAGCTAACTTTTTTTGCATGCCTTTTTAAAATGAGATTTCAACACCTTGCGATATCTTGCAAAGGAATCAGTGTTTTTTTTACTAAAGATAATCAAGGGAGTAGGTGAGATTATAATATACACTACGCAATACATATCTGATACTTTTTTAAATCTACATGTTTCTCTTTTTTCAGTTTACACTGTAAAAAAATACTGCTTTAATTTTTTTTAGCTGAATCAAATTAACCTTATGAGTCATTTTAATAATCCTTTTGTGTCTTCAGAATGTGTCTGTAAAGTTTCAGCTCAAAGCTCCCATCTGATTATTTATTATACCTTTCAGAACTTTAGAATTGTCTGCTCTGAACACAATGTAGCTGTTTTTAGTGCCTGTGCCTTTAATGCCAGTTCTCCCTACCCACCGTTCCCACATGCCTCTCACAGTGTGCCTCAATCTCCACATCCACTGCTTCAGATAAACAGCACAGTGACTGACATAAAGGAAGCAGATCTCATGTAACGTTTGTGAAAAATTCAACAGTAAGAACTTTCCCAATGATTATAATTTGACGTATTTGTTGTGGAGTTAATTCAAGCCTTTAGATGAGTCACACACAGTGTCATTACAAAGTTCACACACACAACACAGGCGTTTAATTTTGCACGGTTTTTGCACAGCAAATCTGACAGGATGCACGTTAATATTCACTGCTGTATTGACATCCATTTTGTTAATGCACAAAATAAACCTGA
Source organism: Danio aesculapii (assembly GCF_903798145.1). NCBI lineage: Eukaryota > Metazoa > Chordata > Actinopteri > Cypriniformes > Danionidae > Danio > Danio aesculapii. Next base: position 26,640,010 of record NC_079435.1, on the reverse strand, counting down.
TTTAATGTCTACAAACCGGGATTGAAGGGTCTGTACTGACATGCGGCTGTGGTGGTAAAGACTGTAAAATTGCTGTAATTTTAAACTTGTAAAACTCATTCTTGATCACATTTGATGATGATTGATGATCACAGCGAGCTTAACAGATCTTTTAATCCCAGTTGCTTTGCTCACGTCCTGTCTTGTTGATTTGATTATACGCGTTACTACAGACATGTTAATGCGCGGCTGTCAATCAATTTAATGGGTGAGGAAACCGCACTCCTACAACACGTTGCGATGAGCCTCAAAATGGGGGGATTTGGATCCTATTTTAACGTCAGGAAAAAAAAAAAAGATATACTGTCTTATATTACCCCAATATGACTGTGGATAAACTATACCTACTGTTCTGTCCAAAGATGATTTTCGTCATATGTGCCCTTTAAACTGACTTAAAACAGCTTGTGTAACTCATTAAATTAAGTTGGGACATGATTAACTTATTTAAAATTAAAGTTACAGTTAACTAAAAACAGTTTTTTTTTTTTTTTTTTTTTTTTTTTTTTTTTTACAGTGTATTAATCTTCTATTCATGTATTTTTCCCCTCTGCGATCAAGTAAACAATTTCAATTTTGTAGAGACTTTTTGTATTTGGTTTCATCTTATAATGACTTTTAATAAAAAAAATAAACATTATAATGAAATGGTTTATACTTTACATTATGTATATTTTATGCATATTTATGAAAATGCAATATAAAACAAAGAATTGATGACATTTAACTAATAGTACATTTAAATATACTTCTTTAACTTAGTTGATTATCTTACTAATAAAAAAATATATTTTTTATTAATCAAACATTTTCAATATAAAAATAAAATGTGCATTAAATCCAAGTCTATATATTTATGACTTTTTGCTGTGTATATTTTATGATATTATGTATATGCCACAGCCATATCACCCTGTAACCCTATACCGGGTACTCACTGGCGTCAAGCAGGGCTGCGCCTGGTCAGTACCTGGATGAGAGACCACATGGGAAAACTAGGTTGCTGTTGGGAGTGGTGTTAGTGAGCCCAGCAGGGGGCGCTCAACCTGTGGTCTGTGTGAGTCCTAATAATGCCCAAGTAGAGTGAAGAAGACACCATACTATCAGTGAGCCCCGTCTTTCGGATGAGACGTTAAACTGTGGTCCTGACTCTCTGTGGTCATTAAAAATCCTATGGCACTTCTCGTAAAGTATAGGGTTGTAACCCTGGTGTCTTGGCCAAATTCCCTGCATCGGCCCTCGTGGCCATCCCATCATGTCCTCCCAATCATCCCCATCCACCAAATTGGCACAATCACTGTCTCTCCACTGCACCAATAGCTGGTGTGTGGTGATCACACTGGCACCGTTGCCCTGTGGCTGCCGTCGCATTATCCAAGTGGATGCTGTACACTAGTGGTGGTAAGGAGAGACTCTGTCCATCATGATTGTGAAGCACTTTGGGTGTATGGCCACACACAATAAATGCACTAAATAAATACACATATTATATTATATTATATTATATTATATTATATTATATTATATTATATTATATTATATTATATTATATTTTATTATATTATATTATATTATATTATATTATATTATATTGACATACATTTCGGTCTAAAAAACAAGCAAGAAAGCAAATAAAAGAGATGCCATAAATTTCACTTTAAAATTCACACAAGAACGCAAATAAATAAATAAATTCAATGTTTGCACAAGGTTGAAGAGATCGATGACACAGAAATAAATGCTTGTCATTCACTCAGTGTTTTCATTGATGCCGTTTGAAGTGGAAGTCAATTAATCAATTATCAAGTCAAAGGTACAGCGGCAGTATCTCTCTCACCAAGCACTTCCATTATCCAAGGTTAATGTGTGCTTAATAATTAAAAGATAATTAAACTCGCACTCAAGCCTAATTGTATTTCCATTTGCCCAAGGCTCGTTTGCAATTGATAGACCCCCTCAACTCCCATGATAGCAGACCTTTATTCGGGTTGTGTAAATTCTATTATGGAGTCTTGAAGTGTGTATTTTCGATGCAAGACAAGCAGGGAAATCTAAGTGTTAAAGATCAATCGTGAGCTGGATCTGACAAACAGAAATCAATGGTGATAATAGATGCTTTTAAGCTATTGAGCGCGTATTGACATGTCAGTTGGTTCAGAGGCGCTTGCTGAAAAGGTTCATTTACAGCCAAGCAAGCCAAATACAATCGGAAAGCAGCTGTATTCCAAATACAGGACCACCACTGATAAATCGTGGTGTGTTTTATGCAGTGTTGGGAAGTTGCTACATGAAAATACATTAAAAAACATGTATGGTATTAAAATTTTCAGTGAAATGAAAAATGTATGGGGGTGGGGAAGCATGGTGGCTCAGTGGGTAGCACAATCGCCTAACTGCAAGAAGGCCGCTGGTTCGCCCGTCTAGGTCAGTTGGCGTCTCTGTGTGGACTTTGCATGTTTTCCTTGTGTTGTTTGCGTAGGTTTCCTCCGGGTGCTCCGGTTTCCCCCACAAGTCCAAAGACATGTGGTATAGATGAATTGGGTAAGCTAAACTGTCCGTAGTGTATGTGTGTGAATGAGTGCATATGGATGTTTCCCAGTGATGGGTTGCAGCTGGAAGGGCATCTGTTACGTAAAACATATGCTGGATAAGTTGGTGGTTCATTCTGCTGTGGCAACCCCAGATTAATAAAGAGACTAAGCCAAATAGAAAATGAATGAATGAATGAATAAATGGGGGTGGCATGGTGGCTCAGTGTTTAGCACTCTCACCTTACAGCAGAGCCGGCCTGTGGCATAGGCAGTATAGGCAAATGCTAAGGGAGCCATACATTCAGGGTGTGCCAGAAATGGGGGAAGAAAAAAAAGTAATTTCCATTGCAAATCCTTCTTTCTAAGAATTTTGAATGTGCAATTGTTTTATTTAAATAAAAGAATGTTCAAGACAAAGCTATTAAGTTTCTTATGAGTGTATGAGTATATATGTACACTAGCAGTTGGATTTACGACGATGCGACAGGGCTCCACCTGAAATCTTGCCTAGTTCGCCCAATTAGTTAGGGCCAGGCCTGCCTCACAGCAAGAAGGGTGCTGATTTGAGTCCCGACTGGGCCAGTTGGCATTTCTCTGTGTGGAGTTTTCATGTTTTCCCCTGATAAATAAGGGACTAACCCGCAGGAAAATAAATGAAAGAATGAACGAATGAATGAATGAACGAACGAACAAACAGGGAAAAATGAAAGAACGAATTGACAAAATATACATATATTTTGACCCAAACAATATTAATAGCAATGTAAACATAATTCGGTGTCACAAATAAATAAAGAAAAATAATAATAATAAATAAATAACACATACACACAAATTATAATCTAACCATGAGTGTTTTTAAAAGTAGTTTAATTACAACTACTTGATATTTGGGAACTGATTTCATAATCCAGATTACATATAACCACAGCTCTGGAAATTTATCAAATCTCATACTGAGGAAACATTCAGATCTGTACAGTTAATGGTGTGACTTAAACAAACCTTTTATCAGAGCTGTATTTCTGGATAGCATGCATGAAAAAAACATTCACCACTCTTCTGTAATGACAGTTTGCATTTTACAGTATTTAGTCATTTTAATGCATCAATAGCCCCTTTCACACAATACAAACCTTACTGGCAATTTTCCGGAAAGGGATCCTGTGTGAACAGGCCCTTTTTTAAAAATACCGGTAAATAATTTCCAGCAATTTTCTGGAAAGAGAAGTTACCGGTAATTTACCGGAATGCTGCTCTCTGTGAACGCAGAAGGAAAATTTCCCGAAAGAGCACGTTCACCTTTAGAGAGTGCTGATGTGAGATGTCTACTACAGCCAATCAGAACATTCCAATGCATTCATATCCACACTGTTTATGAAAATAAAAGTCTTTGAATATTTTTCTACACACAATTAGCTGCTAATGTTAGTCAGATACCGTTTCTATGTTCCCTCTTAAAACCAACTATGTAAAAGATTATAAATAAAATGCTTATCATAAACCGCTGTTTGCTTTACCTTCAAGCTTTGCTTTAGTTGCTTGATGCATGTGCAAGTGAAGGAGTGCTACAGTGACCACCAATACACAACATATTATGTACATCTCGACATGTGAAAATGTTCCTCCATATGTTTTCATCAAAGTTGTTCACAATTCTTATCCGTCCACAGAATTTGTAATGTAGTCAAATTTAGCTGCAGTTCACGCTTCTGCCTTTGGTTGTCTCTGGGACAAAGCAGCTGCATGAAGGCTAAAACTTTAAATAAAAGTGAAACCATCAACAAAAGCCTGACCCTTTCTGTGGTTACAAATACAAGTGCAGCTATTTAGAGGTCATTTCTGGTTAATGATGTCAGAATTTACCGGTATTTTGGAATAAATATGTGAATAGTCTTTTCCGGAAAAATTCCAGAACGTAAATGCCTGTGTGAACAGTGCTTTTTTTGAATTTACCAGTAAAGTTGATAGAGAATTTTTTCTAATATAACTAATGTTACGCTTGTTTTTTTTTTTTTTTTTTTGTAAAAGTAACTTTAAAAAGTAATCTATTTACTTGCTAGTTACTTGAAGTAATCTGATTACTCTGAAAATGTTACATGTAATGCTTCTCCCCCACACTGGTTTTATGTGTGTGTTTTCACAAGCCTATTGCTTTTCACATGCATTACAGCGTACCGGCATTATCTCAAATATCCTATGTCCTGATGTGTGCCAGAGACTGCACCAGCGATATGCCTTTTTCACAGTCAGCTTCCAAGTGGCGAAATGATGACAGATATCAAAGGAGAGTCAGGCATCTTAGACGTCTGCTGATAGAAACCATTTTTAAACCGTTTTAAAAGCAATGAATCCCCCCCCCACCCTCAACCCCAAGATGCATTTCCTCCATGTTGTCTCTATCACAGCGATCTGTGGCGTTTTTGAATCCTCCTCCGTGGACCCCTGCCAACTTAATGTGATGTGTAGCCAGCGATTTCAGGTTCATCCATCTCAGCCACTTTTATCAGTGCGTGTAGCATCTTAAGCCGCGTGCTGATATCTCATCGCCGCCGCAGTGTTCCTAGATGTATCCGGTCACTTTCTAGCAGGAGATTGAAAGCCCGCCGCTGCCTTCTTGTTCTTCTAAATGCCTCATTTTACCTCCAACACAAAAAAGCTGATGAAAAACAAAAGGCTGGAAGGCTGTGGCAGGGTGAGAGGAGATTATAGGATCGGGATGTGCTAGCTGGAGTCTGTGATGCGCTGAGTTCTATTTATTTCTTTCATGACTTTATGAATGGCATTTTATGATGTGTCTGGAGATAATGACGAGCTTGCTAAAGATTGTTATCTGCATCAGTGTACTGTTCACTTTTTGTTGTTTACAACAGCAGACTAATATTTGTTCAATATCCGCAACTTACAAACCTAGACATGCACTAAAAAACTGACGTTTGCTGTTTGTTCAAACTACTTATTTAAATTGAGCTGAAACAACACAGTTGTTGACTTTTTTGAGACAACTTAATTGTTTTATGTTCAATTCACTTAAACCTGTAAAAACTAAGAAGATAACTTAATTCCTTCATGTTGTCTCAAGACAAATCGATTGTGTGGAATTGACCTTTTTTACAGTGTAAAGATCTTTGCACACTGAAATGCGAAATTTTCGTATGCATTTTTTAAATATTTATATGTTAAATTTTTATCACGTAAACAAACCTTGCACACTGAGTCTGATGCATATTGATTAATACATTATTTTAAAAAACATTTCGGAGTCAGTTCAAACAGAGATACTTTGTTCTGCTCTCTTCTCCAAATAGTAAAAGAAAAAATAGAAAAAGAAAGAGGAATAGGCTGCATCTTGTGTTCATCCTATACTGCATAGAGGAAGGAAAGTTTAGCTCATTATCAAAGAACTGTGCTATGATTATCCCAAAATGCAACGTTTATTTCAGGAAATCTGTGGGATTTTGGTACATTGCTTGTGATACTTCACACATTCACGTAGTCAGAATTATTAGCCCCCCTTTGAATTTTCTTTTCTTTTTCAAATATTTCCCAAATGATGCTTAATAGAGCAAGGAAATTTTCACAGTATGTCTGATGATATTTTTTCTTCTGGAGAAAGTCTTATTTGTTTCATTTTAGCTGGAATAAAAGCAGTTCTTAATTTTTTAAGAACCATTTTAAGGTCAAAATTATTAACCCCTTTAAGCTATTTTTTTTTCCGATAGTCTACAGAACAAACCATCGTTATACAATAACTTGCCTAATTACCCTAACCTGCCTAGTTACCCTAATTAACCTAGTTAAGCCTTTAAATGTCACTTTAAGCTGTATAGAAGTGTCTTGAAAAATACCTAGTTTAATATTATTTACTGTCATCATGGCAAAGATAAAATAAGTTCGTTATTAGAAATGAGTTATTAAAACTATTATGTTTAGAAATGTGTTGAAAAGAATCTCTCCATTAAACAGAAATTGGGGAAAAAATAAACAGGAGGGCTAATGATTCAGGGGGGCTAATAATTCTGACTTCAACTGCATGTAAACAAATCCTGAACAGAGAGTTGGCTACCTGTAAACATTATAATAGATGGTGTCAAAGCAACAGACCGAAGTGGACCATGCTTTCTATTTTATTGTCTATAGGCAGTACATCAAATGTATGGACACACACATACACAGGCAGACACGCACACACTAAGCAGCAGCAGGGGAGATGTGCACCAGTCACTGAATCCAGCATAGTTCTTGACTGTCCGCCACATTCTGTCATTATTTTATGCACTGTTTTTCACAAAGTTATCTGTAGCTCAAATGATGGCATTCTGTTTTCAGCTTTCAGCTTTTCACGGTGGCTCTGAACTGTCAAAACGCCTTTTAAATCGTTTTTTTGGATGCAAAAGCTGTAAAAATCAAAAATGGTTCGATTTTTAAAAAAAAAAAATTATGACGGACAAAGGTTTTAGAGGAAGTGCGTCAATACAATTGACACAACGTCAGGTCAACGTGCGAAAATTACGGATAAAAATTCGGTGTGCAATGGGCATGGGATGATAACCGTTTTCAAGGTATACCGCGGTTTGGAAAAATCAATGTTTTAAAACCGTCAAAAGTTTCTGCTATAGATAGTCAGATTTTTTTATTTAGGTTTTTTATATATATATATATATATATATATATATATAGTTTTTTTAGGACAAGAGTATTTCCAGCTGAAACGATATCCAAAGATGCCGTTTTAAATTGTAAAAAAAAAAAATCTGTTTTTGAAGCAAATGAAGACAGCAGAAGTCAATATTTCATTTAGCCTGACATGTTTACTGTTCCAAAATATTTTAAATGTTTCTCAAAATAAAATATATAGTGTTCAAAAGAGAAAAAAGTTTTAGTTTTTTACCCAGACATTTAAAAAGAATATATTTTAGAGCAGAAATCACAATACCGTAAAACCATGATATTTTTATCCAAGGTTATCATACCATCAGAATCTTATACCGGCCCATGCCTAGTGTGCAATGACCTTAAGTATACAATGATAATAAATATATAATCAACACTCGTTAACAGGCTCATTAAAAATATGTGCTTTAGCCTACATGTTTGTGAATCTTTGACTCTAATTTCTAAGTAAAATGAAAGTGCTATAGGACAGTATGACTCTAACAATTTTTGTTCCTTTTCACACGTATGATACATATAGGGATATTTTATTGATGAATAAAGGGCTATTTTTGCGCTTTTTTTTTTTTTGCACAGCACCAAATAAATACCCCAGAACAACTTAACAGTGTATATGATTTTAAATCAAATACATTTACTGCACCATAATGACAACTTTTCTGCCATGGTCAGTTTGCTCGATAGCTCACATTGTACAATGTTCTACTTGTGATGCAGAGCACTCTGGTTTGAGTCCAGTGAAGCCGATTTCACAAGAGGTAAAAAAAATTCAAAATCGCCATAAAATATATATATATATATATATATATATATATATATATATATATATATATATATATATATATATATATATATATATATATATATATATATATAATGGCGATTTTGAATGCTGGTTAAAATACACTTCTGAAAACACTTTCGGCTGTAACTGGGTAACTGGTGATTTGTATGACAAGGGTTACCTTCTAATGTATTTCAGATTGAAGGAAATGTAGACAGTGCCCTCTTGTAGATTTGTCATCTGAAATGTGCAACAAAACGTAACTGAATCAACATATTTCACATTTCATTTAAATGTGTCCTGAGGCATGTATTTTGTAAAGCTCATGCAACACGTGATGTTCGTGTGGTTTTTATCTAAGGGTAGTTTTGTAGTAGCTAAAACATATGATTACAATTACATTACATTATAAATCATTGAACCGATATGCCATGATACAAATAAATTAAATGGTATAGTTATTAAAAGTAAAAAAGTAAGTAAAAATGTATTTATATTGCACCTTTCACTGACACAAAGTCCCAAAGTGCTTTACTGTAAAAGAAAACATATATCAAAACAGGTTAAAATACAAGTACAAATAACACCAAATGAAAAGCCAGCTCACCATGCTGGAAATATAAAGCTTGTCCAAAGAGATGTGTCTTTAAATGTATTTTTGTTTGAATTCAATTGAGTCCAGATTTCTCAATGCTAGAGGGAGAGAGTTCCAGAGCCTTGAAGCCACAACACAGAAGGCACGGTCACCTTTAGTCCTAAGACGTGTTTAGGGAATAGTTAAAAGGTCTTGGCCAGGAGACCTCAGAGACCAGCCACAGGAGTGAGTATGTAAAAGCTCTTGAATATAAATTGGAGCCTGACCTTGCAGATCTCTATATGTAATTACTAGAATCCTAAACTTTACTCTAAATCTAATAGGAAGTCCAACACAATCTCACGCAATTCGTAACTTTTTGATTTAGTGGCTAATTAGTATGAATTCGTACAATCTAATTCGTACAATTTAGGACGATTTGCTCATCCCCCAATGACGGTTGGGTTTAGGGGTGGGGTTATGTGCCACGTCTCATTTTTTTAAATCGTATAATTTCGTACGACTGAACTCGTTAGCCACTAAACTGACAAAACGTAAAATACTTATGTTTTCCATGAGATCAGACTGGGAAGTCAGTGAAAGGCCTTTAAACACAAGAGTAATGTGCTAACTTTAACTAGATAGTGTACACCTGCTTATTCTGTTTTTCCTTGTTTATGATTCACCATGTGTATTTAAGCCTCATGTGTATTAAACTTTTCTTAGGGTTTGTGGAACATTTGATTCTGAGTTTTCCAGAGGTTTTCCTTGATTTATGGATACCTGGAATATGGATACATGTTTTTTTTTTTTTTCTTTTAGTTTTAGTTTCCTGAGGTGTTAACTATACTAAATATAATATGAAGTTGTATTTGCGTTTTAAAATATTTGTTGATAATAGTTTCAGCTTAATATAATAAATTGTAGAGACCAAGACATCCACTTTTTCAAAACACAGAAAGAAAAAATGCTAAATTGATACAATAATTATAGCAAGCAGTGTCTAAAATTAATTGTCAAATATGAAAACAAATTGGCCATGGTAAGTAAATAAAACCGTCACTTGCCAGTTGACTGTTAACTGCAAAACCAATATATTTCTTCTTGCATGAAAGTTGCCTAAACATAAACACATCACACATCAGCATACACAAAACATTGTGATCCTCTGCATGCTGTCAAAACACACAGACACTGATTCATGCACACTACAAAACCCCTGGTGTTGTTTAGTGATGAAGATGTGGCATGAAGATGCTAACAGTAGATCATTCAAGTGCTGTAGATTTTGAGGTGGAGTCCCTGAGGAACTTGTTGGTCCAGCACTTCCCAGAAATGATCAATTGAATTGAGATCTGGGGAATTTGGAGGCCAGTGGCTGAGCTGTAGTGTGATACACTGTGTTGCCAAGCCAGTTGCCTTAGCTTTGCAATTTTGCCTTTGTAAAAAAAAAACAACAACACTATTTATATATTATATTCCTCCAGCACATTGGTCTGCTTATTGTTTGCTTATTCACCAGAGACAAGACATTAATATGACAGTAATATGTCCCTTTTTAGGAAATTACCAACAATTATTAATGTTAACTAGTTATATGAAAATGACAAATTGCATTGTATAATTTATACAACACTACACAGCAGGTACTGATTATGTAAATGTGAGAAAGTTAAAAGTTAAAAAGTTATAAAGTTTATACAGTATATACAGTATTGTGGATACGGAAAGTATTTACACCCCCTTAAATGTTTCACTCTTTGTTATATTGCAGTCATTTGCTAAAATCATTTAAGTTATTTTTTTCCTCAGTAATATACACACAGCACTCCGTATTAACGGCGAATGGTTGAAATTTTTGCAGATTTATTTAAAAAGAAAAACTGAAATATCACATGGTCCTAAGTGTTCAGACCCTTTGCTCAGTTTTGAGTAGAAGCACCCTTTTGATCTAATACAGCCATGAGTCTTTTTGGGATAGATAGCAACAACTTTTGGATTTGGGGATTCTCTGCCATTCCTTCTTGCAGATCCTCTCCAGTTCTGTCAGGTTGGATGGTATAAATGGTGGACAGCCATTTATAGGTCTCTCCAGAGATGCTCAATTGTGTTTAAGCCAGGGCTCCGGCTGGGCCATTCAAGAACAGTCATGGAGTTGTTGTGAAGCCACTCCTTCATTATTTTAGTTGTGTTTTTAGGGTCATTGTCTTGATGGAAGGTAGACCTTCGGCCCAGTCTGAGGTCCTAAGCACTATGGAGAAGGCTTTCATCTAGGATAACTCTGTACTTGGACGCATTCATCTTTTCCTCGATTGAAACTTGTCGTCCTGCAGCTGAAACACACCCCCACAGCATCATGCTGCCACCACCATGCTTCACTGTGGGACTGTACTGGACAAGTGATGAGGAGTGCCTGATTTTTTTCCGCACACACTGCTCTGCTTAGAATTAAGGCCAAAAAGTTCTATCTTGGTCTCATCAGACCAGAGAATCTTATTTCTCACCATCTTGGAGTTCTTCAGGTGTTGTTTAGCAAACTCCAGGTGTTGGGCCACTCTGCCACAAAGCCTTGACTGGAGGGCTGCAGTGATGGTTGACTTTCTGCAACTTTATCCCATCTCCATAGATCAGCCACAGTGATCTTTAGGTTCTTCTTTACCTCTCTCACCAAGGCTCCTCTCCCCCGATAGCTCAATTTGGCTAGATGGCCAGCTCTAGGAAGGATCCGGGTCATCCCAAACATATTCCATTTAAAGATTATGGAGGCCACTGTGCTCTTAGAAACCTTGAGTGCAGCATTTTTATTTTTATTTTTTGTAACCTTGGCCAGATATGTGCCTTACCACAATTCTGTCTCTGACCTCTTCAGGCAGTTCCTTTGACCTTATGATTCTCATTTGCTCTGACATGCATTGTAAGCTGTAAGCACACATATAGTCAAGTGTGTAGCTTTCCTAATCAAGTCCAATCAGTAAAATCAAACACAGCTGGACTCAAATGAAGGTGTAGAACCATCTCAAGAATGATCAGAAGAAATGGACAGCCCCTGAGTTAAATATATGAGCATCACAGAAAAGGGTCTGAATACTTTGTCATATAATTGTCAACAATTCTATGATTTTTCTGTCAATATAGGTAGCTGTGTGTACATTGAGGAAATAAAATGAATGTATTATTTCAGCAAATGGCTTCAATAAAACAAAGCATGACAAATTTAAAGGGGTCTGAATACTTTCCGCACCCACTGTAAGTACACATGCAGACACTTATATATCTTTATGGGGTCTTCCTATTGACATTATGATGTCTATACTGTACATACAGTCATCATAAGGTCAAATTTACAGCTTTTGCAAAACTTGTGGCAACATTCGGTTTCCATAAAGTGAAGAACACAAGGCACAAGCACACACACACAGACACAAAATATTATTTTTGTTTTCTTTTGAATAAGAAAGACACAAAAAGTAGTAGCAAAATATTTTTTACAGCACACTGTATGTGCTGTTGAGCTTAAGAGTGTGAAACTTGAGTATGTGCTCTGTTTCAATTGTTTCATATTCAATTATGTAAATAATATGCTTGCTAAGAGATTTGCAAGAGAATGGCTGCTAAGCAATGCAACATTTATATTTAGCTAATTATAGTCATCGTGTAGACTTTATTTCATTCTCTGGGTATTTGTTTGGCACAATAAGACTCATTTTCCACTGTAAATTGTAGTTTGCCTAAAACATATTTCTGTTTAATACCTTAACCAATCTTTGTCCTCTCTGAACATCGTATTTGGAATATATGTACAGATATACTTAATTTTGCTGCATATTTGTCTTTTGTGTAATTATATTTCAAACACAATGACTCCCCAGCAAACTAATTATTTGTGTTTAATAGACGTCTAATAGACATCTAAATGTAAACACCTTGGCTAAAACTAGGCTAAACTTGGGCGGTCAATGAAAATCTAATAGACATCTATTAATAGCCTAAAACTACACTATTCCTCAAATAGATTAGACAGACTTCATATGGGTAGTCATTCATTTCTATTTATTTGATGACTATAGTCTAGTTTTGGGTTATTCTTGGATGTCTATAAGATTTTTACTTACAGCCCAAATTTATTCTTGTTTTAGCCAAGAGGACTATGTTTAGACGTCTATTATACATCTATTAGACATCTTAAAAAAAAAAAATGCTTGCTGGGTCAGTTTATGGTTAGCTTTGTTGCTCACCTCATATCATATTCAGTGTATTTATACAAAGTTTTATTGCCTTTAGTTGTCTTACATCCATCTTTAGTAGATTTAGCCCTTTAGGTGTTGTGTGTAACAAATTGCCTCAGTCTTCCTTATTTACATTATTATAATTTTTTTTTCTTTTTTTTTCAGATGAAGTTTTACACTTATTTTAACTAAAACTAATTCCAATGACCAGCATATACCGTTAAGTAATGCAAATGGCACGCATGACCTGTTTGTTAACAGAACAGAATGTTCAATCAAACTTTTTGGCTGCAAACAGCAGTCTGTTGTGAAGAACTATCGGCACACATCAGGGACTGTGATACAGCAAGTTTCTGATTGAGAGGCTATTAGGAAGACTTAGCTTATCACTGCAATAATGAAAGTGAATAAGAGGAGGCTTTAGTGCTAATGAAGTGCGTCCTTCCTAATTAATTATCAGAGGGAGAGAGAGATTACGGAGATAAGATAGAAACGAAAAAAGAAGAAGAAAGAGATTTATGAAGAAGAGACTGGAAAAGAAGAAGAAATTGTGGGGGGAAGAGCGAAGTGTAAAAAAATGTAGGAGAAGAAAGTAAGAGAGTAGAATCGGAAAGGGTGGGAAATGAAAAGTAAGGAACTTAGCTGTCATGTGAGGAACAAAGTGAGAATGTGAGAGGGGAAAAAAAGGATAAATAGTGAGAAAATTAATTAACGAATTCTTAAAGAATGAGAGAAAACAGTGAGAGAAAAATAATCCGAATGGGTGGTAAATAAAAAAAGTGATATTTAGTGTGGAAATGATTAAATTGTGAAAAAATGAGTCTGAATGAGAGAAACGAGTCTGAATAGCATTTGTGTATGTAAAGCAAAGTCAAGGCTGCACGATTTGGGGAAATTTTCATATTGTGATTATTATTGAGATAAATATTGTGATATGGTAAACATGGTATCAGGGAACAACTTGCTTGAAAATAATGGAAAATGCAGAGAGAAAGATTACAAATTGTTGTGAATTTCTCTATCTGGCTCGTGGCATCCAAAAATTCCAAGATGAGCCAAAAAACCAAGGAGAACTTTTGGGTATCTTGAAAGCAGAATCCTTTTATAAGAAGAACTCTGCGTCGCCGTGGCATCATCGAAATAACTCTCTTTTAGTACAGCAGACACTAAGTTTTTATACATTTTACAGAGAGGTGGGGACAAACCTAAACAAAGCATGCAAATGAATTGTTGTTTGTCAGCAGGGTTATTTGCCATTCCAGCCCTGATCTCATCAGCAAATAAGTACCCATTCAGGATACATTTTAGCATGAAAACAAAGTGTGCAAATGATGTTCTTGGGACAGAACCTGTCTGGCCAGTTGACCAACCTAAAAGTGTTACTTTCCCATTTGTTAGACAATAGACACAGCTGTGCTTTGAAACTGACAATTTGCATTACTTTGGAGACAGGAAAACCAAGGAAACCAAGAGATTTTAAGGTGTGTCACACCCTAGTTAGAGTTTTGAATAACTTGAGCTAATTAAAAACCAAAGAATATAACTTTTCAATTATATACAGTTGAAGTCAGAATTATTACCTCCCCTAAATTATTAGCCCCCCTGTTTAATTTTTCCCCGTATTCTGTTTAACGGAGAGCAGATTTTTTTTTAAACATAATAGTTTTGATAACTCATTTCTTATAACTGATTTATTTGATCTTTACCATGATGTAAATAATATTTGACTAGATATTTTTAAGACACTTCTATACAGCTTAAAGTGACATTTAAAGGCTTAACTAGGTTAATTAGGTTAACTGGGCTGGTTAGGGTATAGGCAAGTTATTGTATAACAATGGTTTGTTCTGTAGACTGTCAAAAAAAAAAAAAAAAGCCTAAATGGGCTAATAATTTTGTCCTTAAAAGGGTGTTCAAAAAACTGCTTTTATTCTAGTAAGTTTATTCTTGTTTTAGTCTTATCTAAAACAAATAAGACTTTCTCTAGAAGAAAAAATATTATCAAACATACTGTGAAAATTTATTTGTTCTGTTAAAAACCATTTGGGAAATATTTTAAAAAGAGAAAAACAACATTCAAAGTGGGGCTAATAATTCTGAATTCAATTGTATGGATTATTGCTAATTTGGAACTAGATTATATAAATTAATATTCCCAGAGAATCATGCTGAAAAGTTTCTTGACCAAACATACTTTCTCAATAGTGCAGGTAAACTAAATAAATAGAAGAGAAATGGAAACATATTCATGGGCAAAAATATCTTGTCCAGTCAAACAGGGACATTACACACAACTATGATTATTTATAACAAATCATGTCACTAGTGTCACAGTAAGATGAACGACAGTGCAGTAAGGGATGTGCCAGACTACCATACCGCTGCTGCCAGCAGCATCATGCACCTATTTTTAAAGTGGCACGATAAGAAAAATATGCAGAAATATACCTTTTTTGACTTTTTTATTATTGTATTTGTCTATTATCATTGTCTGCTATTGTGGTTAAAAACATGTAATCCAATGTCATATGGAAATTTTTAACACATCCTAAATTCTTGAATACTGACTGTTATAAGGGACTGCTTATTCCAGTTGATCAATATAAAATATACTTGGCTCAAAAATCTGATGAAGCACATGCATGCTTTGGTTTGAATGACTTTAAAGACTGTCTTGTTTTTATTTGGGACACATTATTTCCTTTTAGTTTACATTTGCAAATTACATTTCACAATTGCTAAATTTAATGCAAAATCAAACATATGTCGCTGTTTTGTGGAGCTCAAATTATTTTTCAAGGGCTGCAGATTTCCCTGTGAGCTCTAACACACACACATATTATGTACATCTCGACATGTGAAAGTGTTCCTCCATATGTTTTCATCAAAGTTGTTTACAATACTTATCCATCCACAGAATTTGTACTCAAATGTGTGAACATTTAGCTGCGGTTCATGCGGCTCACGCTTCTGTCTTTGGATGTCTCTGGAACAAAACTAGCTGTAGGAACCCTAAAGCTTTAAATAAAAATGAAACCATCAACAAAAGCCAGACCCCTTCTATGTTTACAAATACAAGCGCAGCGGTTTAGAGGTCATTTCTGGTTAATGATGTCGGAATTTCGTGGTATTTTGAAATAAATGTGTGAATGGTCTTTCACAGAAAAATTCCAAAACATCCTAGCTTGTGTGAACAACGCTTTTTTGAAATTACCGATGAAGTCATTCCAGATATTTTCCAGATATTTACCATATCACTGTGTGAAAGGGGCTATTGTTTACAGCAGTATGTTTGATTTATAGATTATTCAATGCACAGTGATCCTGAGCCTGCCAGATGGAAGGTCGATTAATAAATTATATTTTGGAAATTTATCTAAAATAAATCACAGAATTTTGCCATCATATAATCACACAGGCTGACATCATGATTGTGAAGTGATTTATTTTGCAGAACTTGTAGAAAAGCCAGTGAGAGTGTTGACAAGATATTAGACGTGTTTGGAAAATGTGTGAAAAAATAAATATTTGGAAAGAGAAAGTGGTAGTGTAAAGAGAGAAGAATATTGAAAGTTGCTAAAAAAGCAGATCAGCACAGTGATGGCTAGACGTCCTGTCATAATTGTTTGATTCAGTTCTAGCTTGTGGCTTTGGTAAATCTATTAACCTTGCTGTGTTCAAAGTCTCAGCACTAGCCAGCACATCACAGCCTAGAGATACTTCTGTACCTAATAAATGATGGAAGCCCCTTGAAAATGGCAGTAAGGAGTCTCACGATGCCTGGATGTGACAATGAAATAAATAAGCCTGTTATATCAGTATGGAGCAAACAATGGATATAGATTTAGCAATTGTGCAAATAATTATATTAATGTTTTCACAATTAATCATAATTTATTTATTAATAACTTTTCACTTAAATACCTTTTTTTTATACGTGATCAAATGTGTCACTAAAATACATTAAATGTGATGTTAAAATGTGATGTTACATAAAATAATGCTATTTTGAAATCACAATCAATAAAGAATCCTACACTGTAAAACCCAATAGTCAGCTTTATCAGATGAAGTGAGTGTAGTTAACTCAGAATTGACTGAAAGTTAATTCTACTCATTTAAAAAGCGTTTTGAACTCAGTGTTGAAGGTAATGAGTTAATTAAATACCTCATTACTTTAACTTAAATGGAGCAAGTTCACAGTACTCATACAGATTAGTTACAGATCAGATGTGCTCCAACATTAGGCACATTCAAATCAAGACTGAAAACACATCTGTTTAGCTGTGCCTTTACTGAATGAGCACTGTGCTACGTCCGACAGATCGCACTATTATGTTTTTCTCTTCTTTTTCATTATTTTATAACACATTTAATCTGTTTTTATGCTTATTTATTTTATTTTTTTTACCATTTTTATTATTTGTTTTTATTTTTCTTATACTTGTTTTTTATTCCTGTTTATGTAAAGCACTTTGAATTGCCACTGTGTATGAAATGTGCTATATAAATAAACTTGCCTTGCCTTGCCTAGTTTTTTTTTACTCAAATTGTTTCAGTTTCTTTAAACGGTTTGAGTTGACTTATAGAGTTTTTCAGTACTCAGTTGGTTCTCTTCATTTATTGGGTTTTACTCTGCTCAAATTACTTCTTGTACTCAAATTAATTAAGTTTGCAGTACTCATTAGGATTAGTTTTTGAACTTAAATGGTTTGTTGCAATCGGTTTCCTCAAATGGTTTGAGTTACCTTCACTTTTTGGGTTTTACAGTGTAATTAACGAATTAATATGGAAACCAAATGTTTTAAATTTTAAAATACTATTTTACTAAAATATTATTAATAAAGTCTATTATTAAAACACTAGATTACTTTTATGCTATTTAGATTTTCTTAAAACAATTTTCTCTTTATAAATGCAACTTCTGTTCATGGTTCTATAGTGAAAGAGCTGTAATATGGATCTGTGGAGAAAGATGTTTAATGTCACACTTAGTAAAACTCAAGGACTTTGCCGCATTTTTTAGAAATCATCTTGCGTTTCCTGGGACCAGATACCTTAATGTAATTAGTTATTAGTAATTATAGAGATGTCAGATCTGTTCAATGCCATCGCACATTTCAAATTTCAATCTATGTACTTCAAACTATACAATCCAATTAAGATGTCTATTTACGATTTACACGTACTCCACACATGCCGTGAGATGCTTTAAGCTGTCAGTGGTCCTGACAGAGATGGCATCCCATTGCATAATTAGCATATCTAAAAATGCTCTAAGTAAACTTTTTTATTGCTAGGATTTATGCTGTGCCTCATGTTCATTCCTCCTCAAGACCGCTCCCCATTACATTATATAGCAAAGGAAGTTGTAGACACTACAACATGTATGTACCTAAGGTATCCTTCATAGAGGAAAGAAGGGAATTTAAAAATATATTACACACTACCTTTCAGTTTGGATATAAATTTAATTTGGATCATATTCAGTTCATTATTAGCATAATTACATAATTAGTATTACATAATTAGAATATACAGTTGAAGTCAGAATTATTGTTAGAATTGTGTCAACATCCTAATATTTATGGACCTAACTGTATGGGTGGCATTGCATAGCTAAGAGTAATGTTTATATGGTGACACTTATGGTAATCAATTCTAATTTTTAACTAGTTGCTTGATTGTTGGCTTTGCTCTAGCATCATCCTGTCCCATATGTAAACTTAAATTCTACAACGGCTACATTATTTATTTGTAAAGAGCCATAAATAGTAGTCCACTGAGGTAAAAGTTGCAGTTAGTAATGCGTGTGTGTTCAATATACTAAGCTGTTTTATTGTTGTACTTTGTGTACATTACACAGAGGTGGAAAGAGTACTGAAAAAAAAACATAATCCCCTAAAAGAATCATTGCTTGCCAAAAAACATAGTGCAAGTAGAGTAAAAGTGTCTGTGCTACTCAGAATGAGCAGTGAGTAGAGTATTAAACTGTGAAAATTACTCCACCTTATACCCTGCCAATGTAATTTACATAAAAATGTCATTTACACCAGTGCCATTCCTAAGTGTAAGTTAAAGGATTTGCCATTCATGATCTATACATTTAAAATGTGAGATCAGCTTAATGTGAGAACACATTTAATTAATATATGCACCTATAATAAGCTGACAAAGCAGGTTGATGCATTTAAATGTGGAGCAAATCTGTGTAACCTAAGGGACAAAACTCTAGCTGTGACGATACGTTAACACTGGTTATGTTATCTAGGTTATGTAAGAACTCTAATAAACTACAAGTGTCCTGCAATTGGCGCTGCAGACCATGTTTTTGCCGCACTGAATTTGAGTACGTATTTGAAAACGTAACATTCTGTAGTGGATTTAGTTATTGTTTCAGGCTGTTTTGTCATTTCAGTAATCATATAGTAAGCATTCTTTGTTTTCTCATCAGTAATATGTGGTTTAAACAGTTGATCATTGCGTGTAAGAATTTTGCATCTTTTTGGGACACTTTTAGTGCTTCCAAACTACTGCATTTATAAAGCATCTATGTCTTGAGGTCAGTCTGTTTTAGGGATGCACCGATACCATTTATTTTCAGCTGATCCAATCTCGATACCAAAATTCTGAGTATCGATTGATACAGATCCGATGACAATACAGTGCCGTTTTTCATTTTTTATTATTATTTTTTTCTAAGCGTAATACTGTTTCTACAGCTCTGGTGCTAAATTTCAATAATATATCTTCTTTGGTAAAAATAACAGACCTATAGACCTCCTTTACATGACAGACCACATAACCTAACTAAAACATTATGCTTGCTGTAAACTAGGCTACATTTGAGCATTTGTGATGACATTGATATGATATGTTGTGGTCCAGCTTATGTTTCCTTTTTTAATATTAAGATTTTTATTTGAAATCTGCAATAGGCAACCACTATTGACCATAATCGTTAATAAAATAACCAGCCTTTTAGCAAAGCCTGCTATTTTCCTGCAGGTTTGACACAAACTATACTAAACTGTCTGAGGCCAGTTTTACTTATTATTCCCTCGCCAAATCTTGCTGCGAGTGAGATGAAGAAAATTCAAAACAATGTCCGCTTATATGCTTGAGTGGCAGAACAGAAACTGGTCTGTTAAATAAAATATTGATATAAATAAAATTACAGTGAAATATCCACAGTTTCACCAAAGCCTATATTAGGCTAGATCATTTTATGTTAATGACAATCTATAGCCTATTGCACCCGTCAGTTTCACTTTTATTAATTAAATTTGTTACTTTAACCACAATGAGCCAGACTTTACTAACTATTTGCAGCATTTAAAGTATTCATCTCGGAAGAATAAACTCAGTCGGAAGGATGAGAGAAAAGAAACTCATTATTAGAATAATGATACGGAGCGGCACATGTCGCGTCTGTGCAGTCGGATGTGTGACACAGAGTACAACCCTCCGGTATCTGCAGACACATTCAAAACAGCAGCACAAAGGGAAGAAATCAGTGGGTTGAGGATCTGTCCAATGTATTTTTGAGATTTTTCTCATTTAAAACTGCAGGTAGGCCTTCTTTGTGTATGAAGAGTAGGTAATAACCCCTTTCTACTCCAGTGTTGCGAAGGCGATCTGCTGACCTAACAGACACAGCGCAACATGATTTCGAAACAGCAATGAACTCCTTGTTGCAGGTCAAAATGAACCCATTTAATGCAAAACTAAATGCATTTCTCCACTGATTATTTAAACTAACAGGAGCAAATAGTTTTGGAGAAAGTTTTTCGTGTTGTCATGAACGCGACACGCAGATTGAATTGTGAATGAAGGGAGAATGATTGACAGGCGCAGCGGCGGGAATTGTTGAACTGAACATGGATTTAACAAAGTGATTATTCATCTGAGCTTCGCATAAACTATAGAATGGCTTCAGAACATTTGGATATAGTAGGCATACATGACAACTTTCTAGTGGCTTATAATAGGCTACCTTCATTGCTTATAAACACAGAATATACTGAACGCGCAAGATCGGATTTGGATCAGGACTAGCTGGCCGATACCCGATCCAGTAAAAATATATGGTATCGAACCGATATCCAAGTATCGAAGATCCAAGTATCGGGATTGGTGCATCCCTAGTCTGTCTGATGTGATTTGTCTATACATTGGATGTGAATCACAATACTCACTATTTTACCAATCACTATAGACAAAAAATATATATATATATTAATAAAGTAGTGACTAGAGATTCACTGCAAAAATCACTGCAAAATATGCGTTTCTCACATTTACTCTTAGTTTTTGTCTTGTTTCTAGTCCAAAAATCTTAAAATTATTAAATTAAGAAGCATTTTCTAGACAACCAAAAAATCTTGTAGTTTTCAGATATGTAGTGTCAATTTTAAGTGAGTTTTTCCTTAAAACAAGCAAGATGTTCTGCAAAATAAGCAAAATAATCTTGTTTATGCTTTGAAATATTCAGTTATTTCTGAAATGGATTTCCGCAGTGAAGGACAATGCAGTAAAAGTACCAATACAACACTAAAAGATGCAAAATGTAACAGAACAGTACACACTCCATAAATTACTTAGTAAGGGACAATTCCTGACAAAAACCACTTGGTTACAGTGATCTGAGTATTTGTAACACTTTTACTTTACACCACTGAGAGTGTTATATTGCATGCAACCCTAGCCAGTGTTTTATCTTACAGTCAAACAAAAGTTTTGCTCTTGTTAATTTGATGAAAGTAACTTCAATAAAACTTATTTGGGCTCCAGCTGGTTTAAATCCCACAGAGAAGTCAAGAAGTACAGAGCAATTCCTGAACGTTCACACCTTTCTATTGCTTTCTCCAATTATCTCACTATCTATCTTCTCATTCCTCTGTCCTTTGCTCTCCACAGTGGGACGCCATCACAGAGATGGATGAGCTTAACCGGCCCATCCACACCTTCCAGGTGTGCCACGTAATGGAACCCAACCAGAACAACTGGCTCCGAACAAACTGGATACCCCGTCAGGCTGCGCAGAAGATCTACGTGGAGCTGCGCTTCACCCTGCGGGACTGCAACAGCATCCCATGGGTCTCTGGCACCTGTAAGGAGACTTTTAACCTCCTCTATTTGGAGACAGATGAGCCACATGGCGCCAATGCTCATTTTCATCCCAACGACTATGCTAAAATTGATACCATCGCCGCAGATGAGAGTTTCACACAGACAGACTTGGGCGATCGCGTTTTGAGGCTGAATACTGAAGTTCGGGAAGTGACGATAGCTCGAAAGGGTTTCTACTTGGCCTTCCAGGACGTGGGTGCATGCATTGCTCTGGTGTCAGTAAGAGTTTATTACAAAAAGTGCCCATCTACCCTGAGAAACCTTGCCGCCTTTCCTGACACTGTACCAAGGGTGGATTCGTCTTCATTGGTGGAGGTCAGAGGTGCGTGTGTTGAGAACGCAGAGGAACGTGACACACCCAAGCTGTACTGTGGAGCTGATGGTGATTGGCTGGTGCCGCTGGGCCGTTGTGTCTGCAGCATAGGGTATGAGGAGAGTGACGGTCTCTGTCTTGGTGAGTAGAACATTAAACACTGCTTCACTCTGTTGCTTAAAATAAAATAAAATTATATATAAAATTATAAAATACAAAATAAAATAAAATACAAAATGAAATACAAAATAAAATAAAATAAAATAAAATACAAAGAAAACATAAAGTAAAATACAAAATATAATAAAAAAATTAAATACAAAATAAAATAAAATAATATAAAATAAAGTACAAAATATAACAAATAAAATACAAAATAAAATAAAATAAAATAAAATACAAAGAAAACATAAAGTAAAATACAAAATAAAATAAAAAAATAAAATACAAAATAAAATAATATAATATAAAATAAAGTACAAAATATAACAAATAAAATACAAAATAAAATAAAATAATATAAAATAAAATAAAATAAAATAAAATAAAATAAAATAAAATAAAATAAAATAAAATAAAATAAAATAAAATAAAATAAATAAAATAAAATAAAATAAAATAAAAGCTTGTGTTTTTTTTTTGACCCGTATTCTATGTTCACAAGTCTGGGGCAGAAAAGTTTTTTAAATAATTTTAAATAAAATAGATGCCTATGATCACAAAGGCTGCATTTATTTGACCAAAAACTAAAGACATCATTTTTGTAGCTTCTAAAAGACCATCTTGGTGTTTTAATATATTTTAATATTCAATTTAATCATGTTATGGCAAATATTAATTTTGTTTCAGTCTTCAGTGTCACATGATCATTAAATCACTCTATCATGCTAATTTGGTGCTTATAACTCATTATCCTAATATTAAAATGAAAAAAGCTTAATAGTTTTGTTGACAGTACAAAGTTCTGAAACAGGCTAAGTGTTTTTTATTTTGTTTTTTAAAAATTTTAACATTATGCATGACTGTTTTTTAACCTTTGATCAATTGGATTCATTCACAGAAATCTGTTATGCATCTGTCATTTTTAATTTTTAAAAGCTGCCACCAGACTGAAAACTAAAGTGTACTTTGCAAAATGCACTGCGGACAGATGCTTTCAGTGTAGGGACAGATTAATTTTGACATGTTGTGCCACTCGTGCACAGTATGGATGTGGGGTAAATCCAGGTGGTCAGTGGTTACCAAGCAACATAGCAAACTTGTCACATTATTATAGAACTCACCTGATGTGTGGTCAGAGGTGCGAATATCTGCTTGCAACAGCTTTTAAAGTGACTCAGTACGAATTGCAATGTGTTACTTTCATTAGTTTTCAGTTCAGTATCATGTGAAGTCACTCTTTATACTGATGCCTTGTGATTAATTTGTAAATTAAGAATAATATATATATATATGTATATGTGTATATGTGTATATGTAGTTGATATCAGAATTATTAGCCCTTCTTTGAATTTTTTTCTTTTTTAAATATTTCCCAAATGATGTTTAACAGAGCAAGGAAATTTTCACAGTATGTCTGATAATATTCTTTCTTCTAGATAAAGTCTTATTTGTTTTATTTCGGCTAAAATAAAAGCAGTTTTAATTTTTTTAAAAACCATTTTAAGGACAAAATTATTAGCCCCTTTAAGCTATATTTTTATTCGATAGTCTACAGAACAAACCATAACTTGCCTAAATACCCTAACCTGCCTAGTTAACCTAATTAATCTAGTTAAGCCTTTTAAATGTAAAAAAATAAACGGGGTAATAATTCAGGGGGGCTAATAATTCTGACTTCAACTGTACATATACAGTGTATGTATATATATATATATATATATATATATATATATATATATATATATATATATATATATATATATATATATATATATATATATATATATATATATATGAGCAATATCACATGAGTAGCAGTGTATTGGGCCTCTATATCGGCACTGGTGAAACGATATACAGCCACATCGCACTGCTACGAGTATGATATTGCATTTATACAACTGTTCCACGGCATAATCATGTACATAAAAGTGAAAATCAAACATGGAGAGTCTCAAAGTCCTTTTGTATGAGGAACTACTTTCTTCCACCATTTCCTCACATCTGCAGCTGACGTCAGAACAGCAGAAACCACTGCTAATTTACAATGTCACTTTAGAGCTAGTATTTGAATGATATTTTAGTATAAGACAAAACAGGTGATTTTGCTGACATTTTAAGATTATAATTCTATACAGATTTACGAGTATTTCTCTCTTGCAATTGGGAGATCACAATAATTATTCTTTGAAAATAGCCAAAGCAGCACAAACAATACCAGATACTGTTGTTTTTGTGATTAGGAAAACGGTAAGCACATGTAGGTATTTCTTCTGTCTTTCTTTTGAACTAAACTAGAAGACATCCTGGAATTTTTAACAACCACAGAGAGTCGGGACATCGATTTTAAGAGCATATTGTAGGTTAGACACCCCAGTGAGTCATTGTGTATAAGAGTAAAGTAGGAACTAGACTTTCTTTAAAATTTATGTTAAAGTTTTTAGTCATAGAAATTTACTTCCGCAAAAAAAAAAAATCGCCAAACCGAAAGTGACGTTGGATGAGGCAGATCGCGCATATAAACAGTATGAAGACAACTGATCGTGGTGCACGTTTGCATGCCGAGATAAGATATTCTGAGAGATTCACGCAAACAACGGACCACAGCCATACAATTATAAGCCTGTGGACAGACCAGCAGACAGAACAGCAGTCAGAAAAGTGTAATTGAGCTGTACATTTTAAAATTTACCGTATGATTTTAATATAACATGATACAGAATATCATACCAGCCACATTTGCAGACCCCTGGGTTCACCTGGGGACCCCTGCAGTTCACTATGCATAACAGCTGACAAAAATACAACATCTTTGCTCAATGACAGGCCAATGACCGCCGACGTGCTGTCTCTCTAAAATAATAAACATTTAAAAAAGGCACTATCTTTATAAATAAACTGCATAGTTGCAATCTAAACAACTACATTATCACCTGAAAAAGCCTCAAAATTACATTATGTTGTCAAACAGCAGCAATATTTGTCAAACTGTAGAGTGTCCTCTGCTTGTCGCTGAATGTGGGCAGAGTAATACACAAGGGTGAAGGGTTAAGAGGCTGGACGAGTAATGGACAAAATTAATTAATGGCCAAAAAATGCTTTGAAAAATAATTACATCATATATATTAATAAAATTAATTCTGTTATGATTTTTACATTATTCAGCTGACCTTTAAACCCTTTATTTATCAAGCGTAGACTGCTTGTCACTTCTAGTAACAGAGACATTTCATTGTTTTTATCTCTTTATGCTTGTCTGTATCCACTGGCCACTGTTTAATTCATAGCAGAGTATGTGAGCCAGGGGGCAGATATTTTATTTATTTATTTATTTTGTTGAAAGTTACACTGTCTGTATTTTCTCCAGCTTCATATTTGCTCAGAAAAAAGGCAACCAGGAATGGAGGTACAGCAAAGTGATTACAGAATGATTTGAGCCGGGAGGAAAAATTACTGTCACTCCATTCCATTCGCATATTGTACATTCCAGACGCAATGTTGCTTGCCAAAGCTCAAAGCTTGATACTTTACTTTGTTTTTGGAACAGTGCGTTTTGGTGAAGCACAAGCATATGCACTCCAAGGCCAGAATTTTGTGATCATTTGATATCAGCTTCTGTGTCGTTGTATAAAACCAATATCAAAGTGAAATTCAACAGCACTTGCTGGTAGGATATTGCTTAAATATAACGTTAACAAGGTATAAAATTACACATATTGAAGATTTTTGTCATACCTCCCACCTTAGCTCCATTTTTTGATTGACTGAGAAAAGCCCCGTTCCTGACAGCAGAAGAAAGGAGAAAAGAGAATTCTGCTGTGATCCAGTGATGCAAGTAGATCTCCTGTATGGAAATGGAAGGGACAGTCGAGATAGAGACATCAGTGAGTGACCCGGTTCACACTGCGCCAGCCTGTGGGGAGGTTCTCTGTACATGTGAGAGAATAGGAGATGGCAACGGGAGTCAAAGGCATCATTACATTCCTCTCATTACCATACAGAAACTGAGCATTTCAATCATTCTCCAAGAGCTTTAAAAGTTCTGTAGTGTGAGGGGCACTCGCTTTCAGTCTCTTTCCCAGGATTTGTTCGATGCAGACAAAGTATCACTCTTATGATAACATGCTGTCTGCGATATGATTCAGGCTTTAGTGAGTACATCAAGAGAAAAGCTCTGCTGTCACAAGGCAGTTCAGTACATCTCTACTACCTGCCTTCCCCCCCGTTTCCTGCCACCTCTGTCTCTTTCTTCCTTTTTGCACATTATCTAAGCAGATCACTCTTCAGATTAAGGTTGCAATCGCACTGGCACCTGTCAAAGCCCTAATCAAATCCCCACCGTCAGGGCGGCTCCTGCTGCAAAGTGAATCCATAATCAGCTCTCCCCTGCCCGTCAGAGACCGGTTGCTCAGCGTGGTGTTTGCGTGTGTGTCGGGGACCCAAGTAGAGGAATCGAGAGAGATGAATTCTCATACTTTGCGATTATGTATCAAATTCAACGAAAACCTTACTTGACTCTTGGTGGAGTTTGTTCGTTGAGGATCTAGGTGTGTCATTCTCAGTTTGGCATTGTCACACACAGTATACAGTATTCTTGTCTACTCTAGTCTAGAGCTTTGGTCACTGCAGAGAGGCTTTCAGTTCAAATACTTTTAAACATTGAGACACCGTATGCTGAGACAGACCTCCCCCTGTTCAGCACTGAACTGGCAAGCAATTCCAGCTGCAGTGTTGAACTTAACTGATTAGATTGTCTGTATTTTTTTTCGTCTGTATTTGCATACGCACTACTGAGTAGGATAAACTTTTTATCTGATGAGAAAAAAAATGCATAAACTACGTTGGAAGTATTTAGTATGAACATCAAAAAGCTGTGTAATTTTGTTATAGCAGATCAGGTGATAAAAATGTTTGCAGCGAGACAGCAGACAGCCCAGCAGATTGGCCACATTGTAAAATATCTGAAATGTGGTTTTGGTCCTTCTAAAATGTCTTAATCGTCTTAACTGTCATCAAAGTGGAGTTCGGTATTATTACCTCTCAGAACTCTCTTCAGCGGCTGCACTCTCAAAGAGTGATTTCACACCTCCAAAAGCCACAGCTCTTCCATTGCATTTTGTTATTGTCATTTGATTCTCAAGTAATTTATAATATAAGAAAAAAAAAAGCTTACATTAGATTCTCCTACTGCAGCATATACAGTATGTGTATGTATATATATATATATATATATATATATATATATATATATATATATATATATATAATCGAGGAAATTACACCAGGTGCCAGATTAACACCAATAACTGGGAGGTATCTGAAAGTGTTCTCTAATTTTGATTAGTGTGTTTTCTGCAAAATAATGTTTTTTTGTTGAAATGCCTTAGTTATTTTGTGGAAAAGGTGTTCTGGTAGCATGGTATAGATGGAACAAAAACTCCTTTAACTGTTGAGCAATGAAGATGAAATTATTTCAGAACTGTTCAATTATTTATAAATTGTTCTCTAATTTTGATCGCCAGTGTGTGTGTGTGTGTGTGTGTATGTATATATATATATATATATATATATATATATATATATATATATATATATATATATATATATATATATATATATATTCCACACTGGAATTTACACAATGATCGTATCGCCGTGACATAGCTTCTAAATTTTTTTCAAACCAGAAGAACGAATTTGCTTGAAATAACGCAAAGACAACCAATTTTCACTTTTTTTGTGAAATATGTGTCCAAATAGTGTTTATAGCAGCGTGGAACATATATAGGACTGTGAACTTCTAAAAAAATGTGTGTTGGTGTTTCGTGACCCTTTAAATGTAACAATGGGGTAAACAAGCATTGTTAAATATCCAATATTGGCATATACAAGAATAAGAGAAATAAAGGAGGAAAAAAAAATAATTTACATTAGATAATACGCCATTTGGTAAAATCTGAAACTCAATTTTATTAAAAGAAATCATTTCAATAACGTGTAGCTCCTAAGCCTATTTGCAAACACATGCATATATAATATATAATTAAAAAAAAGTTTTCTTAGTCTGTTTTCTCCTCAGCTACTTTAGCATTACAGGACAGCAGAAGCATTCATTGTTTACACACTTCAGAATCTCAGCAGATTCAGTAAGTCGCCAGTGTATTGTTTGCTTAATGTATCAAAAATGATTTTCCATTCAACTCATCTGACATTGGCCTGGAGAAACTGTGTGTACGGTTGCTGGGCTAATGCTTTGGGGCGCCTCCCACTGCTGTGGCACTCTAGAATCTTGCTGCCCGCTGATTGCCTGTGTTTCACAGCTCTAGGAGAGACTGTAGCCTTAAGGGTTTAAAAAGATTGTCACAATCTCGTTTTGCTCTTTTTGCTGAGCAAGATGTTTAACTTAGAAGACTAGAGATAAGTCAATTATGGTTCTGTATATGTATAATCTCTTAAATATGAAGTGTTTAATTTTAAAATGCCTTATCATATCTCAGTATTCATAGAGACAACTACAAGTAAGCCATTTTAGGGTGAACACTGTGTCTTTGTGATTCTTTCAGAACCTTGTCATGTCTGTTTTAGAAGAAAAAAAAATCGGCTTTTGACTCAACTGTTGGCATTTGTCAGTTTGGCAGATGACATAAAGGGTGAACTGGGTAGGAGTGCTTAACTAAAATAGCTATGTTTAGAAAGGAATACTAGCATAGTAAAGAAATACAGAGTGCAGATTGGTACAATTATAGAAAAGGTTACAGTAGATTGTCCTTATGTTGTTATTCGACATTGGATTTTAATAAATAATTTGATTGGATTGTTTTAATGGTTGATTATTTATTTTAATGACATAATGTGATTGACAATTGAAGGGTGGAGGGAGAAAATTGTTTCACACACTGAGGAAGGCATTGAGGTGATATTTCCTGAAGAATGTGAAATAAAAATATAATGCAATTACTTAATGACAGTGGATCATGACCTTTTGAAATTTTATGTTTAGTGATCATCTTTGACAAATATGATTATTTCGCCTTTTTAATTAGAGATAAAAACTAGGGGTGTGACAAGATCTCCTATGACGAGATCTCGCAAGACCAAATCATGACAAGATTTCCCGTTGAGGTGAAAAGTTGTCTCGTGAGTTGTGATGTTATGATGGAGCATGAGGGTAAAATTAGCATTGAATACCGAAGTGTTTTGCACATACCTAGCATCCCGGGCTGCCTCAGAGTTGTGCGTCACTCGGTTGCTTGAGCTGGTGAGTGTGATGTAACCGTTTTCTTACCGAATTTCAGCGGCTGCCTTGTCCAACGGAGGCTACAACTGTAGCCACACACATTATAACTGGTAACCAAGCGATGGGATAGCAATTCAACTCATGTGCTTTTCTATAGCGCTTTTACAATGTAGATTGTGTTACAGCAGCTTAACATAGAAGTTCTAGTAGATTGAAACTCTGTCAGTCCAGTTT
Organism: Danio aesculapii; assembly: GCF_903798145.1. Taxonomy (NCBI): domain Eukaryota; kingdom Metazoa; phylum Chordata; class Actinopteri; order Cypriniformes; family Danionidae; genus Danio; species Danio aesculapii. The sequence continues at coordinate 26,610,104 of NC_079435.1, read as the reverse complement.
TCAGAGATTAGTTCAGTTCAGTGTGGTTTAATTTTTACTGCTAAAAGTCCAAACACTGAAGAGCAAATCCATCAATGCACAGCTCCACAAGTCCCAATTCAAGCAAGCCAGTGGTGACAGTGGCGAGGAAAAAAAAACTTCACCAATTGACGAAGTGAAAGAAAAAAAGATGTAATTTTTGGTATTTAATTTTTAAATTCATGCTTAAAATTGTAAAGAGTCTTATTCTTGCAGATATGCTTAAAGTCATCATCGTCGTAAACACAAATGGAATGACATGTGGAGTATTCCCATTTCAGTTGCCTTATTGCTATGCAGTACAGACATGTAAAGACTGTAATCAAACTATTAACATCGTGTAGGACCTTTAGCCGCATTTTGCGTCAATATAAGCCATACATACACACATGGCTGTTTCACACCATTTTCTGCATCTACTGAGTCAATAAAGAACCACAGACACACACATCTCTAAGCACTCACACACTTACTATACTCCTAGAGACTCGTCACATCATCATCACCAAACACGTGTTTATGCGTTTACGTGTTTATTAAGTGGTATTGACTTAATGTATCAAATTACATGAATAAAAATCTCTCCTATCAGTCTTTCATATACAGTACGTATTCAGTAGCCTAGAGTTTGTCATGGGGCATCAATGAAATCTTGCTGATATCGAATGACGAGATCTTGCAAGATCAAATCACAATGGGATTTCTCATCGAGGTGCAATATTGTCTCGTGTTTTGTGCGTGTCACTCGGTTGCTTATGATGTAACCATTTTTTTTACCGAGTTCAGCGGCTGCCACGTCCAACGGAGTCACACACATTATGGTTCTTAACCATGCGATGGAATAGCCCTTCATATATGCTTAAAGTCATAATCTTTGTAAACACAAATGGAATCAGACATGTGGAGTATTCCTATTTCAGTCGCATTATTGCTGTGCAGACATGTAAAGACTGTAATTAAACTATTAACATCGTGATCTTTAGCTACATTTTACATTAGTATAAGCCACACACACACACACACACACACACACACACACACACACACACACACACACGCACACACACACACACACACACGGCTGTTTCACACCATTTTCTACACCTACTGGGTCAGTAAAGGACAGACACACACATCTCTAAGCGCGCACACACACACACACAAACACTAAACTAGAGATTCATCACTCCTAGAGACTCGTCACATCATCGTCATGAACAAGTGTTTATGCTGCCCGGGAAAATTATTTTATTTTTTTTTTTTTCATTCGGTGTGATATTAAATTACATTAAAACAACTCTCTCCTATCAGGCCTTACGTGAAACTTCTAAAAGTTTTAAAGTGAAATACCTAAAATTACAGGAATTAATTTAAGTTTGATTTCCATCCATTACTTTTTTTTAGTTTGTAATTTCAGTTGAATAAAAATTTTTCCATTCATATATTAGCAATTGTTTTGCTAATATTTAAAATTATATATAAAAAGACTATTTTTCATTTACATATTCGCAAAATATTTTGCAGCGTTTGTATGTATTTTACTGCATAGAATTAATCAAATAGAAGTAATATAGCATTCATTACAAGTTGATTAAAAAAGCACCTAACTAGTTTTGCATTTTGTGAATTTTAAATTATTTTTTATTTTTATGCTTTTATTTATTTTTTATTCAGTAAAATACCATTTTATATTCATATATTTCATCATTGAAGATTTATTAAAACTTTTGTAAAAATCCTGTCTTGTCTCGTTCTAGTGAACCCAATCTCGTGTCTCATCTCGTCTCCTCTCGTGGAGAAAGCGTTTCGTCAAACCCCTAATAGATAGATAGATAGATAGATAGATAGATAGATAGATAGATAGATAGATAGATAGATAGATAGATAGATAGATAGATAGATAGATAGATAGATAGATAGATAGATAGATAGATAGATAGATAGATAGATAGATAGATAGATAGATAGCAATTTTGCACAATACAGTGAATGTTAATATGCAGTTCAAACATTTCCAACACAGTGATATAAATGCCGAATAAAATATTTAATTTTAGCACATTTATAGAACACAAGCAGAACATCATATTAACACATTAGTAAAGATGTTAACACATTTCTTAAAGTGTTGACATCTATTTTATCACTGCCTTCGAATGAATGACATACCTGTACCTGGATCATAAAAACATGAGATGTTCTCTTTTATGCTTGGGGAATGTAATCACCAGCTTTTGGATTTACTGTATATATCTTGATATGCTTGATGGAAAACACAAGCTGAGCTGATTTTTTTTCTCCCCAAAGCCTGTTGTTTACTTGGGCCTTGGAAGGAGCTTTCTTGATCCTAATCAACATTGACTGCAACCGGAAAGTACGGCAAATATTGTTTCATCTGTATTGCATTTATACAGCGGTGTCCAGTATCTTTATCCTATCCACATAACTGATCACAAGCACGAGGCTCTGTTTGTGTTTTTTCTTCTTCTGACAATTCTCACCTACACGTACCGTCTCACTCACATGCACCTTTTTTTTATTCTTATTTTTTTATCTGTTATATAAACACCTGTCTGCTGTTTGCTCTCTTTCCCTGTCGTGTTCTTATTCTCCGCTGTGTTGCTCTGTTCTGCCAGCTGTGAGGGATTGCTGGAAAAGTACATACTGAATGTGTGTGTTCTGACTTTAAGTTTACTTTGCCCCAGGACTGAGGGAGACATAGAGAGATTGAACCGATCAAGTAAATGCAGCAGTTTATTCAAATTCTGCTGCAGAGCCCTGGACATTCTCCCAGTGTTAGTATTAGAGTATTTCTCTCATTTTCATGTGTGGCACAGTGACGCTAGATTACTTCCAAATAGATTATTGGCAATATATACTATTTTCTTTACTTGATTGATTGATTGATTGATTGATTGATTGATTGATTGATTGATTGATTGATTGATTGATTGATTGATTGATTGATTGATTGACAATCTGTCTGATTATTTGGTCGCTTTTGTAAAGTAATCTAAAGCTATCCTAGTCTGAAATTTGATTTATCATTTAATTTGATCTACCAGTGTCTGGTAATGAGGATACAGTTGCACTCTGTCTATGTAGAGCAAATTATTGTAAGGTTCAGTTAGCTTCTGTGGGTGACCTGAGAAGGATTAATCATTGGGTGTAATAGGGCTGCACGATTCTGGCTAAAATGAGAATCACAATTTTTTGCTTAAAATAAAGATCGCGATTTTTCTCACGATTCTGTAGATGTCAAATAAAGGTTGATATGAGTAGGCTATTATTACTGGGATTTCTCAAACATATGTGCCACAACCCCAGCGATCTAAATCTGACAGGTCGCTGATAAACACGCAGATCGTAAATTGACTACAAATCCGCCATTTCATGGACTACAAGTTCCATTCATGCACCGCTCACACGCACCTGTTCTAGATTCCGCTGATTGCACACACTCACTTTGAATATTTATTATTTATTGATTGCACACTTCTTTGCTGAGTCCTATGAACAGAATTGTGAACATTACGATGTGTTTTCCTTGCCGTGTTAGACCCTTGCCTTGTTTGTTTGTTTGCCTTGTTTGCTACCTGCCTTCTGACCACTCGCATGCTATTTGTTCAAAACTCTGGATTATCTGCATATATCCGTTTGCATCTGTATTGACTGTTGCCTACCTGACCCTTCTTGAAATTAAACTTGCATTTGGATGTGCACTCCTTTGTCAGTGTTTCATCACATTACAAAGTTAAAAACAACAATAAAATATTAGGCCTATGTGTAGGTCTACTGTTGGTTAAAATGCAAAATTTTGTATAGACTTGAAACGGTGGACTGGAACAGACTTTAAATTTGTCCATGTTGTTAATTCATAGTAAAGTGATGACATCAGAATACAACTATTCATAATTCTAAAGTAAAATTATTATGTTCGACATTTGTCATTGACAACATTGTTAGACTTTTTTTTTTCACTGGTAAAATGAGACATTTGTCATGATCAGATTCCCCTTTGCATTAAATTCAACATTACATAGGCTTGAGTAGTTATACAGACCCAGTAAACATTTATTTTCATGCACAACCTTTTCTGTTCATTAAGAAATAAACATATCAAATGCTTGCTGTAATCATTACTCTAAATGTGATATGATCATTTAAATAGTGTGTGGTTTTACTTTCACTGCCGAGTGTGGCTCATGTCATGGCTGCTGTCACTTCATGAAAAAAAAAATACACATGAAAATCATACTGCCCGTCTGGCTCCCAAACGATCACTCTGTGAAACAAACTGAATGCTATTTACAACTTTATTACCTGTTATTCACAGCCTATGCAGGTTCTGTTAACTAAAGTAGACATCAATTGTGGGCACACGCACATCCTCTCTGTAGTAAACAAACAGTCCGTCAGCTCACTTGTGATCTCGCAGCCGTGAATACATCATTAAATTATGACAGAAATTACCTTTTTTTGGAGGTTTCCATGTTGCTGAGCAACATAGGCTTCATAAAACAACGTGAAGATTTGTGTGACTGTCTTTACGCTTCTCTCCTGACCTTGAAAATATAATTGGCTGAATTGTAGAAAAACAGAATTAAGATCACAGTCGAATCACAGATCACAGATGTACAGTCGAATCGAGATCGCAATCTTTTTTCGATTAATCGCGCAGCCGGGTGTAAACTTTAAGAGACAAATACACACAAAAAGTCTGTCTTGGTGTGTTTTCACTCAAATATAATCAGTTATATTAAATCAGTCATACCAGTCATACATTAATCTGTCATATTAAATTAACAAGAACAGGAAAGCAATCTAATCAATTGTCAGTGTGTATATATATATATATATATATATATATATATATATATATATATATATATATATATATATATATATATATATATATATATATATATATATATATATATATATGTATGTATATATATGATTCAATTGCAGTTTGCTTAAAATGTACAAAGTCATATAGTTTACATGAAGCTACACACTTCTTTTAAGATTAACATTTACTGATCCCCAAGTAGACAACAACTGCAGCACCCAACATATAATTATTTTTCATAGATTCACACTGACACCATAGGAACACTCTCTTGTCTGACGATTGTCTCAGGCATGTACAGAATAATGCCCACTTACTGCCAGATAGTGCTAACACCTCCCACAGTGGCATTGTTTCAGTGATTCCTTATAAGGACATATAATGTGTGTACTTTACATTGATTTTTTTTCTTATATGACACTTTTTTCATGCAGAGTTGGGTTCAATATGACTCACTTTTTAGCTGTTTCCATTGTGTACATTAGCTAGTACCTGGTGCAGTTTTTAGTACCACTTTGTTTGAGTTTCCAAGCAAGCCGTACTGTTGCCAAATGAGTAAACACTACAGATACTGATTTGCCAGAGAGAATCGCCATTGCCTATGTCATTAGATTTTCTAAATAAGACACCATACCTGCTAGATTTAAATAAACAGCCAACAACACCCATTGTAGGATTATTTAAATGTCTGTTACACATAAATTATCAATGATGTATAGTGTTAGTAGACAAAGTGCAGGTGTCCCTCTCATTGTGAAGCATCTGTTTCGAGTAATTATAATCTGCCCAGGTGAGATAGTGTGAGAAGTGAGATGAAAAAGACTTAAGGCAATTAACTGGTAGCATCACACATCTTTATAGTTGGTTTGTATGAGCCCAAAATACACACAAATGTGAGAAGCAGGATATGTGTGATCTGGCTCTCCTTACATCTGCGTTCACACACCAAACTGTGTTTGTCCTGTAGACATGCAATCTCAAACTCATTTTGACATTCATGATGAAAATAAAGCAATCCTGAATATAATGACAGAAAAGGCAACATAACGGTAAAGTATGTCAATAATCTCACCTATTATGAAGGGCTACTAAATTATAGTGAAATAAAGCATTCCAAGATGAGCCGAGCCATACCAAACTGAACAAAGTCTCTCCGAGCCAAGTTATAGAAAAGTGCCAATAGACTCAGACTCAGGTTTATTATACCATTTAGGGAAACTAAAATTGCAGCAAGGTGCCGTAACACAGGCAAAGTTCTATGCACACATTAAAAAAATATTACCCAGCAACATACAATACATAATTTTTTAGGTGCATCTCCCTCTCTGCTGAACTCATTTAATGATCTAATGGCCATCATTATAAAATAATTTCTAATTCTATTTGTCCTGCAAATAAGAACTCTAAAACAACATCCTGATAGCTGCAGCGGAAACACAAAGTACAATGGGTGATCCGGGGTCCAAAGCATAGCTCTCTTTAAAACATGATTATGGTAAATTGCCATTGGACCAGTTTGGTTAAAACCGATGATCTTGCCTGCCACCTTCACAAGGCTACTCAACCTGTTCTTATTTGACAAACTCAGATTACTGTACCAAGCTACAAGCTAGTTTCATCTGAATAAAACAGCCTTTTTTATAGACAGCCTGGGTGTTAGGTTGAAAAGTCAACATATTGTCAAAAACAACCCCTAGATATTTATGTGTTTCAACAATTTCAATGTCCAAACCTTTAATATTTGTTATGCTGGGGGTAGGTGAAGCCTTCCTGTAATTGATCACAATGTCTTTTGTTTTATTTACATTCAGCTGGAGAGAAAATCTATCACAGCAGGAAGTAAATTCTTCCACAACAAGGCCATGTCCCAAATCCTCAGGATGAGTAGACTGACCAAATCACCGAATCATCAGCATATTTTATGATATGACAGTTCCCGTACATACTCCGACAATCATTAGTATACATGATGAACAGAAGAGGTGAGAGGCAACAACCTTAAGGAGACCCAGTGGAACAATACTGAAAGTCAGAAAGAGCACCATTGATTCTGACACACTGCAGACGTCCTATTAAAAAATCCAGAATCCATCCACAAATATTAAGATCCAAGTTAAAAAGAGAAATTAATTTCTCAACCAACAACCGTGGCTTCAAAGTATTAAAAGTAGGAGAGAAATAATAAACAACAGTCTATAGACATATCTGGCTAGAAGACAGATCTGGCTGTGGTTGCAGTCAAGAGCTTAGAAGAACATCTTATTTATCGTTTTATGCTACTTATGATTGTTTGCAACCATGCACCATTTCTGGCTGAATATAATGGATATCCATGAGCAAGATAAAACCTTCCAGCTAGATGCTCTGATTTCACAGTCTGGGTTGTTTAGTGATGCAGTACCTTCTGCAGTTGACAAGTTCCAGACAGTGAGGCATCAATCAGCAGTATTTCTCCTGCTGAGGGCCGTTTCTGATGTGTTAGTTCAAAAACACACCCCCATTGGAGAAGTTTTGTAAAGCGGATTTGCCAGTCTCCTCACTGACCTCCAAACATTGTTCAAAGGAAACTTACATGTATTATGTAGAGTCCTTTACATCTGCTCATACCATATTTCCAGACCCAATGCTTCCTGTCACTTGTTTCATTGATCACTATCAGAAGGTCTGCCACAAAACAATTCTATACACTTCATATCTCATGCACATTTGGAGAAAAGGTCCATGTCTTGGGGCTGTCATACCACAGATCTAGGTGGTCAACTGACTCAGTTCAATCAAAGCCTGTCTGTGTCATGTTTGAGGCTTCTTTTAAATTATTTTCTTCTATTAAATACATCTTGCTGGACGCTGAATATACTGTATAATGAAATATACAATAGGGGCACACTATCAAGTATCTAACATTGTCTACTTCATTTCGGTAAACTAGCCCCCACACTTTTTAAAAACTAAGGGCTCTATTTTGACGATCCATGCTCAAAGTGCAAAGCGCAGGGCGCAAACGCATTAAGGGCGCATGGTCTTAAAGGGTTGAGCTTATTTTTTTAATGAGTTATAGGTGTGTTTTGAGAATAAACCAATCAGAGTCTCATCTCCCATTCCCCTTAACAGTCTGTTGCGTCGCGCCATAGCGCATTTGCTATTTTCATGACAGACTTTGTAAGTGAAAAAACTGAACCCTTCACTAGAGAGAAAATAGTTAAACAGAGCATCTTCAGCGTGAGAATGAGAGATGAGCCTCCTCATTTTTTACTTTACCTTTCACTCTCGTAGATAGGAAAACTTCTTGTACGCACAGACATTCATTAGTCTATAAATAATTAATTTCGTTTGTTAAGCGCAAAGATTTGTTTCAAAACTATTTCTAAATTCAGTTCTAATTTCCAGCAAACGAATAAATGAACAATAATAACGAAGTGTGTCAAAAAAACTGAGTTATATCCTAATACACATGCTATGCCCCATATAGTCTAAAACCTGACAGATGGACAAATCTAAGCTTGTTTTTAATCAAACAAATATAAATATGAATATAATAAATAATACTGCTAATAATGATAACATCATACAAAAGCAAATTGTTATGAAACTGAAAAAGCCTCCCGAGATAAAGAAGGCATGAAAGTATGGTTTTTATATTAATGTAGGCTAGAAAATAATATGTTTTGTAACATTTTTATCCTTTATATTTATATCCTATATAGATCCTTATTATATCCTATATATACCCTTAATATTTTAAATCTTTTTCATGTGTAAAGATATTTGCGTATTGCAGTACATCCTGTTTGTATTAAGCAACTTACGTGTAAGCCTAACTAATGCGCTCTGCGTTGGACAATAGACCGCTTTGTTCTGGTCTATAGAACAGTCTATTAAAGTTTCTCAAAATAGCAACATGCCAGCAATGCGCCTCAACATGCCTCCTTTTTTAGATCAGAAAGCCTATGGGCGCACATATGAGCGCAAATGCAGTTGCTATTTAAACAGCATGCTGCAAAACGTCAAAACGACGCTGGCGCCAAGCTGAAACTAGCAAACAACAATTGCGTCGCGCCTTGCTCCACATTGTGCCAGGTGTACGATAGGGCCCTAAGATTCTGTTTTTGAGGCAGAAAATATGTTCCCTTTCAGACATTGTTTTGTTTTTTGTGAGCCACAGCCATGTCACCCTGCAGCCCAAGAGCGGTTACTTACTGAGGCTATCTATGCAGGGCTGAGCCTGGTCAGTACCTGGATGGAAGGCCACATTGGAAAAGTAGGGTGCTGTTGGAAGTGGTGTTAGTGAGGCCATCAGGGGGCGCTCAACCTGTGGTCTGTGTGGGTCCTAATGCCCCAGTAAAGTAAAGGGTACACTATGCTGTCAGTGAGTGGCATCTTTTGGATGAGATGTTAAACCAAGGTCCGGACTCTCTGTGGTCATTAAAAATCCCATGGCACTTTTTGAAATGAGTAAGGGTGTAACCCCAGTGTCCTGGCCAAATTCTCTCCATTAGCCTGTCCCACCACGATCTCCCAATCATCACCATTCCCCGAATTGCTACTGTCTCTCCACTACCCCATAGCTGGTGTGTGGTAAGCGGTGGTGTGTTGTCCTGTGGCTGCTGGAGCCATACACAATAAATGCGCAATATAAATACACATTACATTGCAGGAAAGTGTCATGGATTGGTCAGGCTCTCACGACCCCCACTCACGAAGATCACCATCACCTGACTTCTAATGAGCACACAGCTGCATCACATTCACGAGCACCAGATAAAAGCACAGCACTCCAGTCGCTCATTGTCCGGGCTCGTCTCGACGAAAGCGGACAACTGAGCGACCACTCAGCGTAGTCATCCTCAGCTAAAACAAACGATTTACTTACCTGTTCTCTTTGTATTCCTCCTAGTCTTCCTGGTCCTCCCGAATCGTCCTGTCTTCCAGTCCTTCCAAGTCTGTGTCATCCTCTGTCAGCTGTGTCTGGTGTGTGCTGTCCATCCTCGTGTATTCCTGTTACCCAGCCACGGAGGAAAAGACCCCAACATCATTCCTGATCCTCCTGGCTATCCTTCATGTGCTCCTTGTTGTCATTTAATAAACACCCTAACGTTTCCTTACCTCTGTCTCCTGTCCGCTTCATAACAGAAGCCCGGACCTTTAACGACGACAACATGAGCACCCCCGATCACCTTCAAGAGCTGGTGGACCAGTTGAAGCGGATTCTACAGCCACCAGCTCCACTTTCCAACGCACCACCAGCACCGAGCACTTCCGCCTCCACAGTTTCTTCTTCGGCCCTTCCTTCCAGTCCCATGGCCCGACCAGCGCCCTACTCAGGCGGAGCGGGGGAGTGCAATGGTTTTCTGTTACAATGTTCCCTCATATTCGAAATGCAACCTTCTCTATATCCCACAGATAAGTCGAAGATCGCCTACATCGTATCTCTACTCTCTGGACCTGCACTTAAATGGGCTGAGACGATCTGGAACCAAGCCGGGCCGGTCATGAATTCCATCACTACCTTCACGGAGTATTTCAAAGAGGTGTTTGGACGTTCTGATGGGGAAGTAGCCGCTGGAGAGCAGCTGTATCATCTAAAGCAAGGTACTCTATCTACACAGGAATATGCTCTCCGGTTTCGCACTCTAGCAGCTGCAAGTGGATGGAATGAGAGATCGTTGTTGACCACGTACCGGCTCGGCTTGGAACCCACGCTCCGAATCCAACTGGCCACATTAGATGATACAATGGGTCTGGAGAGATTCATCCAACATTCTCTCCGATGTTCCGATCGTCTCCGTTCCTATCAACAGGACACCATCACCCCCTCGTCTGCACTCCTCCAATCGCCTGAGTCAACAGCCTCTCCAGAACCAGAACCCATGATAATAGAGTCTGGAAGACTGACATCAGCGGAACGACAGAGGAGGCTGACCCGGGGTCTGTGTCTATACTGCGGTGTCAGTGGACACACCCGTATGGAGTGTCCCCTTCGTCCCATTCGGACTTCAGTGAGTGTATTCAGTACGAATATTGAACAATGTAAACCACTTACTACCACCGTACAAATAACTACTGCCTCTATTTCTCTCCTTGTCACAGCCCTCATCGACTCCGGGTCAGCAGGGAACTTCATCTCCCAATCCCTCTGTCGTCAACTCCACCTCCGTACTGAGGCGTCCTCGCATATATACCAGATACAACCGATAACCCAGTGCACTCGATCTTCGACCCGTATCCATCGACAATGCGAAGACATCCTTCTTCAAGTGGGGTTGTTACATCAAGAGAGGATTCAATTTCTGGTTCTGGAGGGTGCAAATATGGACATCATTCTAGGGCGCCCGTGGCTGGTGAAGCACGATCCCATCATCTCTTGGGGCACAGGAGAGATAAAGAAATGGGGATCTGGATGTACACCTGCCTGTTTTCCAAATCTCCCTCTTCAAGGTCGGAACCCCATTTCTTTGTTTGCAACATCGGTCGAGAGCCCTCCTGAGAAGCAGTCTATCCACATTCCTAAGGAGTACAGCTCCTTTCATGATGTCTTCTGCCCCAAGAGAGCTTCCCAGCTACCCGCCGCATCGGCCATGGGACTGCGCGATCGACCTAGTTCCAGATGCCCAGTTGCCAAGAGGTAGGATCTACCCGCTCTCGCTTCCAGAGAATCAGGCAATGGAAGATTACATAAGGGAGGCTCTGAGTCAGGGGTACATACGTCACTCAAAATCACCAGCCGCCTCAAGCTTCTTCTTTGTGGCCAAGAAGGACGGAGGGCTGCGTCCATGCATCGACTACAGGGTCCTAAATAACGGTACAGTAAAATACCGATATCCCCTTCCTCTGGTACCAGCCGCTTTGGAACAGCTCCGAGAAGCTAAAGTCTTCACTAAATTGGACCTCCGCAGCGCGTATAATCTGATAAGAATACGTGAGGGGGACCAATGGAAGACAGCATTCGTGACCCCTACTGGCCACTATGAATATGGGGTCATGCCTTACGGTCTGGTCAACGCCCCCTCCGTATTCCAAAACTTCATTCATGAAGTCCTCCGGGAGTTTCTTCACCACTGTGTAATAGTGTACATAGATGACATCCTCATTTACTCCCGGAGTGAGGCCGAACATCGCCAACACGTTGCGGAGGTCCTACACACATTGAGAGAACATCACCTCTACCTCAAAGCGGAGAAATGCTCATTCCACCAGAAGTCGATTCATTTCTTGGGATACATCATTGACCAAACCGGTATACGTATGGATGGGAAGAAAATTGAGGCTGTTCTATCCTGGTCAGAACCCACTTCCATTAAGGAGCTCCAGAGGTTTCTTGGGTTTGCTAACTTTTATAGACGGTTTATCAAGGACTACAGCAGGATTACATCACCTCTCACTAATCTCCTCAAGGGTAAACCCAAAGGACTGGAGTGGACCAAAGAAGCAGCCGCAGCCTTCCGCCTTCTTAAGAAGGAGTTCACAAGGGCCCCACTCCTGACTCATCCTGACCCAAATCTTCCTTTCGTGGTGGAAGTGGACGCATCCACCACCGGCGTCGGGGCAGTATTATCTCAACATCATGATACACCGCCCCGACTGCATCCCTGTGCCTATTTCTCTCGGAAGTTGAGCCCGGCGGAGCAGAATTACAGCATAGGAGACAGGGAGCTTCTAGCAATCAAGCTAGCCTTGGAGGAGTGGCGTCACTGGTTGGAGGGAGCCAAACATCCGTTCCAGGTGATCACAGATCACAAAAACCTCCAATACATCAAAGAGGCCAAGAGACTATGTCCACGTCAAGCCAGATGGTCACTTTTCTTCTCACGTTTTGATTTCTCCATTTCCTATCGTCCAGGACCCAAGAATCTAAGAGCAGACGCTCTCTCTCTCGTTTACACGAGCATCACGATCATGAAGAACTCCCAACGAAGATTCTTCCCGAACACATCTCCATTTGTCCGATCACCTGGAACGCTCCTCCAGTCGTTGCCACTCCGGAAGCCCCTGCTCCGCCGGGATGCCCTCCTCATCGGCAGTTCATACCACCTGAACACCGGGTAGATCTGATCCACTCCTTACATACCTCGCTAGGCACTGGACATCCAGGGATCAACAATACTCTCTCGCTAGTATCCCAACGATTCTGGTGGCCAAACATGGCAAGGGATGTGAGGCAATATGTTCAGGGCTGTAAGGACTGTGCCCAATCCAAGAGCCCACGTCATCTACCCGCTGGAAAGCTCCATCCCTTGCCGATTCCGAACCGTCCCTGGTCACACCTAGGAGTGGACTTTATCACTGACCTCCCTTCGTCAGAAGGTAATACCTGTATTCTAGTCATAGTAGATAGATTCTCAAAGTTTGTCAAACTAATCCCTCTGAAAGGTCTTCCCACAGCCTTTGAAACTGCCGACAATATCTTTAATCAAGTCTTCAGGTCATTTGGTATTCCAGAAGATATTGTGTCGGACAGAGGTCCACAGTTCATCTCACGTCTATGGAAAGCCTTCTTCAAGCTCCTAGGTGTGGCCGTCAGCCTCTCTTCTGGATATCATCCCCAAACCAACGGGCAGACAGAGAGGAAGATTCAGGAGGTGGGACGGTTCCTGAGGACCTTCTGCAGTGGTCACCAGAACTCCTGGAGCCAGTATTTGGGCTGGGCAGAATATGCCCAAAATTCACTGCGGCAACCCTCCACCGGACTCACGCCATTCCAGTGCGTCCTGGGCTTCCAACCACCGCTCTTTCCCTGGGATGGCGAACCATCTGATGTCCCCGCAGTGGATCACTGGTTCCGGGAGAGCGAGAGAGTCTGGGACGAGGCTCATCAACATCTGCAGAGGGCAGTCCGTCGAAGCAAGGTAACCGCCGATAGGAGAAGGTCTGAAGAACCCAGATACACACCCGGACAAAAGGTGTGGCTATCCACCCGGGACATACGCATGCGACTGCCCTCTCGCAAGTTAAGTCCCCGATTTGTTGGTCCCTTCACCATCGTGGAACAGGTTAACCCCGTCACCTACAAACTACAATTACCCTCTCACTACCGTATTCACCCTACATTCCACGTATCACTCCTGAAACCCTATCACGATCCTGTTCTTCCCTCCACAGAGCCTGACCACGAAGAGGAACCCCCTCCTCCACTGCTCCTAGAAGAAGGAGCCGTCTACGCAGTGAAGGAGATCTTGCGTTCCCGACGTCGTGGTGGCCAGTTGGAGTACCTGGTGGACTGGGAAGGGTACGGCCCCGAAGAAAGGACATGGGTTCCCAGAGCTGATATTCTCGATCCTAGTCTCATGGTGGAGTTTCATGAGAGCCACCCTGAGTTCCCAGCGCCTAGAGGCAGAGGGAGACCACCACGGCGTCGGAGGTGTCGGCCCTCAGGAGCGGGCCCTGGGGAGGGGGGTACTGTCATGGATTGGTCAGGCTCTCACGACCCCCACTCACGAAGATCACCATCACCTGACTTCTAATGAGCACACAGCTGCATCACATTCACGAGCACCAGATAAAAGCACAGCACTCCAGTCGCTCATTGTCCGGGCTCGTCTCGACGAAAGCGGACAACTGAGCGACCACTCAGCGTAGTCATCCTCAGCTAAAACAAACGATTTACTTACCTGTTCTCTTTGTATTCCTCCTAGTCTTCCTGGTCCTCCCGAATCGTCCTGTCTTCCAGTCCTTCCAAGTCTGTGTCATCCTCTGTCAGCTGTGTCTGGTGTGTGCTGTCCATCCTCGTGTATTCCTGTTACCCAGCCACGGAGGAAAAGACCCCAACATCATTCCTGATCCTCCTGGCTATCCTTCATGTGCTCCTTGTTGTCATTTAATAAACACCCTAACGTTTCCTTACCTCTGTCTCCTGTCCGCTTCATAACAGAAAGGAGTCATCAAACCAGCTTTTAAAGACAGTATTTAGAAGACAGAAGACAAAACTAAAGTTGAGCTTTTCACTTAAGGAGTACACTTATAGGTTGTTGATGGCGAAACATATTTAGATATGCAAGCATCTTGCTCAGCGTAATCAATCTGACGTATTATTATATTCACATGCAGATCATTCAGAGACGCAACATGTTTCTCAAGTTCACATTTTAACTTTTCACATCTACCATCAAAATCATGACTTAAAGTGTATGGATGCTCAATTGAAGCTCCAAGGTATGTGAATGTAGTGAGTTATCGCAAAAGCACTTCTGGGATTGACTTTGGGCTTTATCGTAATACAAGCATGCTTTCTTCTGCTTATGTTCAGAATTTTATCTGTGTTTGAATCATCACTGAACAAGGTTTGTTCCAGATTACTGAATATCCTGGTGTCTCTGGAATGACCACTGGCTCTGCTTCATTAAATGTGTCGGTTCAAGCACAACAATTATTTCTATTTCTATTCTATTCTAATTATTTCTATCCCTATTTCTATTGTACTGATCAGATTATGCTTGTTTGGAAACATGCATGGTTTTTATCAAGTAATTTCCTTGTGTTGTCACTGTTTCACAATGATTTCAACCTCTGCATCTTTGGTAGGCTGGGGTGCACTTTTTACTTTAACCTTAAATTACTTGGTCTTAGTTCTGCAGGGCTGCCATGAGGATGAACCTCTTTCTCAGTATCTTCTCTGTTGGTCAAAGACAAAATCTCTGTCACCCGGGGAGTTCATTAAGTGGACCATTGTGTGAGGCACAGACTAAAGTCTGGAAAATGGAGGTTGCACCCTTGGGTGGTCGACCTAATTTGCCAGATGCTCAGCAGTGTGGAGGTGGACTTGTTTTTTTTTTTTTTTTTGCCCAAAGAGTGTACCCTCTGGTTCACTCTGTTTCCTCCAGCACCTCTGGGAATAGATGTTTTGGAGCAGGTGTGGCCTAAGGGCAATCTGTATGCTTTTCCACCAGTGTGCTTGCTTTTAGCTGTTATCATTAGAGTTTGGAATGGACAAGACTGTTATCTTGGTGGCCCCGCTTGACCTGTCTTGCATGTGCTTCCTCAATGTTGTAGAAGACCAAAGATCTGATTACTCTGATTAAGAGTCTACCATGTAAACAGTGATTTTTGATTACCTTAATACGATTAAAGTCATAATCGAACTAATCATAAATCAAATTAAAACATATGGACTATGCTGATTTTAGTCACATTATTGAAACGCAGTGCAGACATGTAAACACCTTAATCACCGTAATCACTTAATAATCTTACCATCGTGTATGATTTCGCTACATTTTGCGACAGGATATAACATAAACACACTAGTTTGACACTATCCTCTGCACCTACTGAATCAGCGAAGGAGCACAGACACTTGTATCATGAAATTCTGAGTTTTTTACCCATGCGGCGTGCGGTATCAAATTCAATTAAAATTACACTCTTCCAGCACTTCATACTCGCATCCAATATCACAGGGGGCATGCATAAAATGTTCCTGAATGAAAGTGAAAGTTCCAAACTGCAGTTAAAGTCGACAAATTAAAAATTAAACTAAATGAAACTCTGGAGGAAATGTGGCGCAATGATATTAATCGAATGATGTGCTATAACATGTAAAATGGGATCATGAAAGTAACATTTAAAAAGCAACTCATGTAATCACCTTAATCATAGTGTTGTCTGATTCAGATTAAGGCAAATCATTTGTTTACTGATGTCCTTATAAACGTAGTCATTCTCAGAGTGTGTTTGATTTCAAGTGATGTACCACACAACTCCACAGATCTAGTCTCTCTAATTATTGAAGAGTTCTGGTCACAGCAGAACCTTTCTCACAGATTTTCTACGTCTTAGCTTGCCCCCCCTATGAATTTGGAAACGTTGGTTTGCCCTCTGAATGGGGTATTTTGATGGGTTCCTTGTCTGATATTGCTCAGACCATTCTAAACGCTAGGTCCCATCTTCAAGGGAGTCCCATCTTCTACTGTTTTGAAGTAGATCCTATCTACAAGGCAGTCCCATCTTTAGTCCCATCCCAATTTCTTCAGTATTTGGAGCAGCACATTTGTCTTAAGGTAAAAATTGCAGATATTCCAGATGAACATGTTTGTTTGTGTTTCAGTTTATGCACAGGGCACGGTGAATTAGAAGACAGATTAATAGTCTATCTATGAATAGTCTACCTATACTGATATTCAGTGGGGTATATGCACACAGACTTTTAAATTCAGTCAGCCAGCCAAGGGCTTCCGGTTAATTGTCATCCCATACAAAATTGCTGCGTTTAAGATCTGATTTCTTTAAACAACTGCGATCTTCACTGTTTGGCTGAGATACGATATAAAATGGCTATTGGACCAAACAAGAAGCACTGCATTAAATTCTATTTTTCCACACCATGTGTTTAAAATATGGAAATTAATTTTACCCCATTATTCTAAATGAAGTTTTTGTGCTAGCCTGCAGCTAATGATGGTCTTTTTTAAAATATTTTTATGCTTTCAAACCATATGAATGCTTACGTCTATTTAACTGAATGTGTTGTACATTACAACATCAATGCTGTAAAGGAACCTTATGAAAGTGAAAATAGTCACATAAAGCTCTCATCGAAAGTTCACCATTGGCTGAAAACACTGAAAATATAGTCTATTCAATTACTTTTCTGTTTACGCTCGTTTAAGATATAACTGACCATGTTTGAGTGAAGAAACCATGACAGACTTTTTTTTTGTTGTTGTTGTTGTTGTTGTTGTTTATTTCTCCATTAAATATTAGAACCAAATCCCAAAGTAGCCAGCACAGTGCTTCATCTCGCTCAGACCTGTTACTGTAGTATAATCATTTTTAGTCTTTAATCTGTTTTAAATAATTGTTATTCTTTGTTGTTTTTATTTTCTTGTTTATTTTATTCTTGTTTATGTAAAGCACTTAGAATTACCATTGTGTATGAAATGTGCTATATAAATAAACTTCCCTTGCCTTGCCTATAAAGAACATCTAATAGTAAGATAAAACACACAGATAATGAATTAAACTATACCCGTTACTCTATCATTTACTTAAGGCCCAATTCCGTAGCAGATTCCTGGAAAGTGCCATTGAACCGAACAACAGAGACAACAGAACGTGTGGAATAATTTCCTCTCATTTGTTTTCAATATGGACTTAGGAATTGTTGTGTTCCAGTTAAGTTGCAGTTATAACTGGCCCCATTTCTGCATCTCGGCGTGCAGCTACCGGCTAATTACAGTCATTTGTTAGATTCGCAGCTAATTTACTTTTTTCTTTCTTTCTCTCCCTTTAACTTTGTTCCTCTGCCAGTCTGTCTCTGTCTCTCTTTCCCTCTCTTCCCCTCATTGTGCATTTTAATTAAACCATCTGCTAAATAAAGCCATTCCTGGCATTCAAGCACACAAGCTTGACCCTCTGAATCCTTTCCGCAGAAGGGAGCTATTACTGACACTTTTCGGGTTTTTGTTCTAGAGTAGTTTTCACAGCATCAAATGTCCTGTCCCTTCTCTCCATGTGAGGTCGCTGAGGCTAAAGACACAATGATGAATTGTACAAAATGTGCTTAATTAAGTTTGCCACAGTCATCCGGGGCTGCTATATTTTTTGTAATTGTGTTTTTGTTTTCTTTTCACTTCATCCCTCTCCTTTTTCTTCCCCTCTCTTTCTTTTTTAGATCACTTTCTGAATTATGGATACTACTCCACATTATGCAGTAGAACATAAGCAAAGCAGAAACTTTATATCTGTTAAGAGTTTTGCCTAATTGCAAATCTTTCTAACTCTTGTCACTCAGAGAGAAGCTTAACTGTAACAGACTTGTTTTATTTCTTATTTTTCCCCCCTTCTGCTGTTATTTTCTGTTTTTCTCTTACTTCTCCATTACTCAAACAGCAGATGAGTGGACACTCGCACAGCGGGAGATGCCATGAGAGTGTTTCACTCCTTTCCTTTCACCTCCTTTCTTTTTGCTTAGTCATATCAGGCACATAAAGCTTCAAAAGCTCTGAATCTGAAGGTAGGGACGTTTTCTTTTCAACTATTCTTCTAAACTTTTTTCTTTGTTTAAGCAGCCCAGCCAAGGTGAAGGGGAATGAGGGAAAGCTTACCATTTTAGTAAGTGCCGTCACTCTAGAGATCTGCAGTATTTTGAGTTAGAGAAGAAGGAAAAAACTCACATTATTATTCTGAGAATATTACTTCTACGGGAATCACGGTGGCACAGTGGGTAGCACGATCACCTCACAGCAAGAAGGTTGCTGGTTTGAGCCCCGGCTGGGTCAGTTGGCATTTCTGTATGGAGTTTGCATATTCTCCCCGTGTGGGTCTCCCCCACAGTCCAAAGACATGCACTATAGGTGAATTGAATAAGCTAAATTGATCGTAGTGTGAAAGAGTGTGTATGGGTGTTTCCCAGTGTTGGGTTGCAGCTGTAAGGGCATCCGCTGCATAAAACATATGCTGGATAAGTTGGCGGTTCATTCGCTGTGGCGACCCCGGATTAATAAAGGGACTAAGCCAAAAAGAAAATGTATGAATGAATGAATATTGCTTCTACGTTGTGCCAGTGTACAGTGAGCAAACTAACCACATAATGTACTTTGTGCCAAATGCAATGAGGACGTTTTACTATCTTGTCTTTAGCAGGATGAAGTGCTCTTTATTAAAACTGTCACCCACAAATATAAGTCTATAAATACTGCAAGAGATATAACTCCACTAACCATGGTGACAGTTATGACCTGGGTGTCTGTCAGTGCTAGAGAGGCTTGTACATTTTTTCAAACTACAAGGTGCTCATAATTTAAAGCAGTTAAGCTATCTGTACTGTACATTCAGGCTGAAAAAGCCTGTCCTCGCTGGATGTAAAAACTGTGGAAATAATAAATGCAGGCTTCTAACGCTGCCCATTGCAATTCACCTTGAGTGACACTTCATTTATATATTTATAGTGAACTCTCAAGCATCTGTAAAGTAACTATTTACAGTGCCCAGCATAAATAAGTACACCCCATTTTAAAAATGAATATTGTTATCAATTTCTCAGTGAATACAGGTCATATATTTTGGTGGTTTTGAACAAAACAGATTTATTAAACAGATATATTTATTAAAATAATATGTTAGTTACCAAACATCTTTAGAAATATAAAGATATTACGTTTGATATCATGTGAAATATTGCAAAAAAAAATTACAAACTACAAATATTCAACAAACTTTTATATTTGTTTAGTTTTTCATGATTTTTGCTCTTTTAAAAACAATTTTATTTAATATTTTTTGCCTAAAATATACATTTTGGCTACTCATTTTTGGATCGTTATTCTACGATTTGTTAGTTAGATAAGCTCCAGATTTGGCTTTAGGACTGACTAATCTAATGTATATGCACAAATATAATATTGTATAGCTTCCGTTAGAAAATATTAATTTAAATGAGAGCACAAAAAGTCACATTTATTCATTACGCAGTGTTTTAGATCACCTTTTACATCTTGACTCTGGGTTTTGCAAAATAAAAAGTATTAAAAAGAGACTGAAACTAAACCTCAGACTTCATTAGTTTGTGAAGCAAAGAATTAGTTAAATAAGCATTTTCTGTCCTCAAACAAAAGTGTCTTCCGGTTAATTGTCATAAAAGTGACAAAAGTGTCTAGCGTTTGTTTACTTAGTCGTAGTTTACATTGTTTTTACTGTGTTAAAAACCCTCACTATAGCGCTTCATATTTTATAACATGAAATTTTTTCAAGAGACTACAGAAAAGCTACAATAAATCTTATAACCTTTATGTTGATGGAAAATAACACAATGCATTTACTGCCTTAAGGGGGTCACAGACTGGATGTGCCAACCTGCACAACGACACAGCCTCTATAGATACTGCCATTTTAACAGTGGATAAACTAATAGTAAAATAATTACCTGAAATACCTTTGACCATTTTTAATATTCTAGTGTGTGTGTGTGTGTGTGTGTGTTATGTCAACTGTGTTTATTCAAAAGACAGCTTATGGATAACTATTCCAGTGTTTAAAAAATGCATCCATGCATCAGCGGATTTGTCATGAAATATTTATTTTATTTATTCATTTTCTTTTCCGCTTAGTCCCTTTATTACTCTGGGGTCACCACAGTAGAATGAACCGCCAACTTATCCAGCATATGTTTTACGCACCAGATGCCCTTCCAGCTTCAACCCATCACTGGAAAACACCCATACACTCCCATTCACACACATACACTATGGACAATTTAGCCTACCCAATTCACTTATAGTGCATGTCTTTGGACTGTGGGGGAAACTAGAGCACCCGGAGGAAACCCACGCAAACACGGGGAGAACATGCAAACTCCACACAGAGTTGTTAACTGACCCAGCCAAGGCTTGAACCAGCGACCTTCTTGCTGAGAGGCAATTGTGCTACCCACTGCACCACTGTGACACCCATATTTACTTTAAATATTTATTATACTTAAAAAATAACAAGATTAACTTTTTAAAGGTTACTTTAGGTTACTGATCTCAGGTGGCAAGGTGGCTAAAGGGTTAGCATTATTGCCATTGGTTCAAGTACTGGCTGGACCGGGGGGGGGGTGGGGGATGGGGGGCCTTTTGGTGATCTCCCAGTGTTTTAGTTGCTCCATTTTCCCCAACAGTCCAAAGACATTTAATACACTGTAGGTGAATTAGATAAACTAAACAGGCTGTAGTGTGTGAATGGACGAGTGTGCGGGTGTTTTGAAAGCAGGTAAGTATCAGGGAATAAGCTGAAGGAATGTGAGTGAGGGTGACTGATGACGGTAGTTATTTCTATGAATGTCCTGATTTTTTTTTGCCCTCGAGTCTGAGTCATTTGATTTTGAGTATCTACCGATACCAAAACCCGATCTGATACTTCTATACATAAAAAAAGTATAAAGAGGAGCAAAGAAACAGATCCAGGATGTTCCATATTTTTTATTTATTTCACCTTAATTTAACAATCAACAACTCTGTCAACAAACTGAGCACTTCTTGAACAATCAAGTAATAAATAACATAAATTTTGGACTTTAGTGCAACAGTAAATATTAAAAAATATATAATATAAAAACAAATAGCACCTCAACTTAAAAACACCCGGCAGGCAATCCCAAGTTTACATACCTCACAGTTTGCCATGGCAATGTTGATGTCATCAACTTTATATCTCCAGACCACAGACATACTCGCGCTTTCCGCTTCAAGCTGCTTCTGTGTTCTGCTTTGCTGACATTTAACCAATAGCATCTCTGCAACAAAGTGATGTCATGCTGTCAGGGATCTGGATGAAGAGAAGATTGGTGAGACACAGGTGCAGGTCTTCAATAATGTTTATTTATAGAGCCTGAATTCTCTCAAGGGGGCAACAAAAAAAAAAACTGAAAGTTCCTCCGTAATGGAGCTGGCACAATGGCCCACCATTCACAAAAAACACAGAGCAGTGAGGAAATATAGTCTTAAAAAGATACAAAATGAAACAACTCCGAAGAGGCCAGAGAAACTATCCACAAGTGGGTGCAATATCCTGACACCCGACAGGGGGCGATGAGTCCGGCGGCCGCTGACTGAATCAGCGTGGCCACGAAGAAGACGGAGGCTTTGAGACCGGCGAGAGAGAGGCGAAAGCCGGCTGAGTAGTGACGGAGAATCAGATGGGCAGCGAAACAAAAATGGGTGGGAAATGGCTTGAAGGCAGATGGAGAAAACAATATTAGGAAAAATCGACAGGGCATCAGACACGACAAAACTCACAGGACTAAGCAGGAACAGGACTAGACCGGGAGATCGCCCGACATGCAGGAAGGGGAACAGCTACAATCTGACACAGAACTACGGTCAAGGGAGGAGTAAATAGGGTGAGAAATCAAGGAAACCAGGTGAGTGGAATTAGCTAGATAACCTGATGGAAAGTAATAGAGCGGATGGGTGGGGAAGCGAGAAGTAAACAAAGCATGGTGTGAGTGAACACAAAACGAGTTAAAGACAAAACACAAGGAATGAACCTGTGATCAGACCGAGGATGTGACAGTACCCCCCCCCCCCCCCTACGGACGCCACAGGGCGCCCTAGGGAGGGGGCTCACCTCGTCTCCGACGAAATTCCTCGACCAACCCCTGGTCCAGGACATCCCGGGCCGGGATCCAGCTCCTCTCCTCCGGGCCATAGCCCTCCCAGTCCACTAGGTATTGGAAACCACGACCCCTACGTCTGACGTCTAGTAATCTCCTGACTGTATATGCTGGAGAACCATCCACTAGACGGGGGGGAGGGGGGGAAGGGGTCGGGACAGTGGGAACAAGAGGGGAGTACAAAACAGGTTTAACCCTAGACACATGAAAGACTGGGTGTACCCGACCAAGCGTAGGAGGGAGCTTGAGCCGAACTGCCACGGGACTTAACACCTTGGTGATCCGGTATGGACCAATGAACCTGGGAGCCAATTTACGTGAGACGGTCCTGAGAGGCAGGTCCTTGGTTGATAGCCATACCCTTTGACCACTAACATAGCAGGGGGTGGAAGTCCGATGACGGTCAGCCGCTGCTTTGGTCCGCCTACTGGCCTGGGCCAAGGCCTCCTTGGCTCTACTCCAGGTGCGTCGACACCGTTGGACAAAAGCCAAGGCAGACGGAACCGCAGCATCGGGTTCCTGTGAGGGAAACAGGGGTGGTTGATAACCAACACAACACTGAAATGGTGACATACCTGTAGAGGAGACTGGTAGAGTATTATGAGCATATTCTACCCCGGACAGTTGTTGACACCAGGAGCTCGGATTCTGGGATGCCAGGCAGCGGAGAGTGCGTTCCAAATCCTGGTTAGCCCGCTCAGACTGCCCATTGGTCTGAGGATGAAATCCCGATGACAGACTCGTAGAGGCCCCGATCTGTCGACAGAATTCCTTCCAGAACCGGGAGACGAACTGGGGACCCCTATCAGAAACCATGTTGACCGGAAGACCATGAATCCGGAAAACGTGGTCCACCACCGCCTGAGCAGTCTCCTTGGCTGAGGGCAATTTAGGGAGAGGAATGAAGTGGGCCGCCTTAGAAAAATCGATCCACCACTGTAAGGATGACAGTGTTTCCTCTTGATACTGGTAAACCAGTTACAAAATCAAGGGCAAGGTGTGACCAGGGACGGGAGGGGATGGGAAGGGGGCAGAGCAGACCCGTGGGAGGAGAGTTAGAGCTCTTGTTCTGGGCGCAAACTGAGCAGGCAACCACAAACTGCCTGACATCCTTGGCCATGGATGGCCACCAAAATCGCTGCCGGATGGCTGCCAGCGATCTCCGAACTCCTGGATGACAGACTAATCTGGATGAGTGACCCCACTGGATGACCTGTGAACGCAGAGCAGAAGGAACAAATAATTTGCCTGCTGGAACCCTCTGAGGGGGTTGGCACTCTCGTAAGGCCCTCAGGACCAGACTCTCAATTTCCCAAGAGAGGGAGGCCACCACCACGCCCCTGGGCAGGATGGTGTCCTTTGAAACCTCCCTCTCTGGGGCCTCAAACAGGCGAGAGAGAGAGTCGGGTTTGACATTCTTAGACCCTGGCCTGTACGAGAGAGTGAAATTAAAACGGCTGAAGAAGAGGGACCAGCGGGCTTGTCTTGCATTAAGCCTCTTGGCAGAATTTATGTATTCTAGGTTCCTGTGGTCTGTCCAGACCACAAAAGGCTGCTCTGCGCCCTCCAGCCAGTGGCGCCACTCCCCCAAAGCGAGCCTGACTGCCAACAACTCCCGATTGCCTATGTCATAGTTTCGTTCCGTGGGGGTCAGACGGTGGGAGAAGAAAGCACAGGGATGAACTTTCCCATCCCGAAGAGATCGTTGTGATAGAACTGCGCCTACTCCGACCTCAGAAGCATCTACCTCGACAATGAACTGCTGTTTAGGATCTGGAAAAGATAAGACAGGAGCAGAGATAAAACGGGACTTGAGTTTATCAAAGGCCTCCTGAGCCTTATTCCCCCATCTAAACAGTATCTTGGAGGAGGTGAGTGCTGTTAAGGGTGCAGCAATCTGGCCAAAGTTCCTGATGAAACGCCGATAAAAGTTGGCGAAACCCAGGAACCGCTGCAATGCCTTGCGAGAGTCGGGAGTTGGCCACTCGGCAACAGCCCTTACCTTCGAAGGATCAGCACAGATCTCACCCGCCGAAATTAAAAACCCCAGAAACGATACCGACTTGGTGTGAAAGACGCACTTCTCCGCCTTAACGAACAGTTGGTTCTCTAAGAGTCGTTGCAGCACCTGGCGAACATGCTGAGTGTGTACCTGCAGAGAGGGAGAGAATATAAGTATGTCATCCAAGTACACGAAGACAAACTGGTTTACCATGTCTCTCAACACGTCATTGACCAGGGCCTGGAAGACAGCCGGGGCGTTGGTCAGACCAAAAGGAAGGACCCGATATTCAAAGTGTCCCGTGGGGGTGTTGAAGGCTGTCTTCCACTCATCCCCCTCCCGAATGCGAACCAAATGATATGCATTACGGAGGTCCAACTTGGTGAAGACTTGGGCTCCCTGCAAGAGTTCAAAGGCTGAGGACATAAGAGGTAAGGGGTACCTGTTCTTAATGGTGATGTCATTCAGCCCTCGATAATCAATGCAGGGACGGAGGGAGCCGTCCTTCTTCTTGACGAAGAAGAACCCAGCTCCCGCAGGGGATGAGGAGGAACGGATGAGGCCGGCTTTAAGGGATTCGTTAATATACTTGTCCATGGCCTCTCTTTCAGGACGGGACAGAGAGTACAAACGTCCCTTAGGCGGAGAAGTGCCTGGGAGAAGCTTAATGGCACAATCGTAAGGTCGATGCGGAGGCAAGGAGGTGGCCCGGGCCCTGCTAAAGACCAGGTGCAGGTCGCGGTACTCCGCCGGAACCCCGGCCAGATCCACAGACTCAACCTGTAACACAGAAGGTACAGAAACAGGAAACAGGGCAGGACCAAGGCAAGACTTAAGACATGATTGACTCCAAGACAAGACAGAATTTCCAGACCAATCCACGTGAGGGCCATGCTTTACCAACCAAGGGTGCCCTAAAATTATAGGTGCACTGGGTGAGTCTAGAAGGTAAAGCGTGGTAACCTCACGATGATTGCCGGATACAATAAGACTTACACTAGGGGTGGTGTGTGAAACGGTGGCGATAAGAGTACCATCAAGGGAGTGGGCGAGAACTGGTTCAGCAAGAGGAATGGTCGGAATACCCCACTGAGCAGCCACAGCGCGGTCCATGAAATTTCCCTCTGCCCCCGAGTCAATGAGAGCAGAACAGGAACTGGAAATGCCTTCATACTGAACCACAACAGGGAGGAGGGTGCGAGATGAGGGGGAAGAGAAAGGAATAGCGCCCACCAGGATCCCTCGTCTCACTGGTGAGCCTTGGCTTTTACTGGGCATTTCACAGCAAAATGTCCTGGCTTGCCACAATATAGACACAGGCCCTGAGCTAGTCGCTGTTGTTTCTCCAGAGACGTTAGGTGGAGACGTCCCACTTGCATTGGCTCAGGGTCCAAGGGAGGTACTGTGGTGGAAAGGGAACAAGGGTCCTCCCTCCTGGTTGAAGAGTGAAATAGTCTTCGATGATCTCGACGACGGAGACGGCCCTCTATGCGAAGCGCCAAATTCGTGAGGGTGTCGAAGTCTTGTGGTAGGTCGTGGGTAGCTAGTTCATCCTGGATGTCTTCATTCAGTCCCGCTCGGAACATGGCATGACAGGCCTCCTCATTCCAATCGCATGAGGCCGCCAGTTTCTTAAATTTAATGGCATACTCAGTGACAGACTGACCTCCCTGACGAAGACGCGCTAGTTGGTCTGCCGCCTCCTGACCCCTGGCAGATCGGTCAAAGAGCCGGATCATCTCATGGCGGAGATTACTGAAAGAGGAACAGCATGGTGCTCTGGCCTCCCAGACAGATGTTCCCCAGTCACGAGCTCTGCCCGTGAGAAGGGTAAGTACAAAGGCCACTCTAGTCTCCTCAGCAGCATAAGTGCGTGGCTGGAGGGCGAAGACAACCGAGCACTGGGACAGGAATGCCCGGCATGAAGAGGGATCCCCATCATAGGTGGGGGGGATTGTTGCAGCGCGGTTCCGGGGCCTGGTGGGACGCCTGAGCCCCCTGCAGGGCCTCGAACTGAAGCTCTTGTAGGCGCGCCGTGAGATCAGCCACCTGATTGGTCAGATACTCCACTTCCCTGGAGGTGCTGGTGAGTCGTGACTCGTGCTGACCTAACAAAACTCCTTGTTGAGCTAAAGCAGACCTGACCGATTCTTGACCTGCTGTGTCCATCCTGGTCAGATTGTAATGTCAGGGATCTGGATGAAGAGAAGATTGGTGAGACACAGGTGCAGGTCTTCAATAATGTTTATTTATAGAGCCTGAATTCTCTCAAGGGGGCAACAAAAAAAAAAACTGAAAGTTCCTCCGTAATGGAGCTGGCACAATGGCCCACCATTCACAAAAAACACAGAGCAGTGAGGAAATATAGTTTAAAAAAGATACAAAATGAAACAACTCCGAAGAGGCCAGAGAAACTATCCACAAGTGGGTGCAATATCCTGACACCCGACAGGGGGCGATGAGTCCGGCGGCCGCTGACTGAATCAGCGTGGCCACGAAGAAGACGGAGGCTTTGAGACCGGCGAGAGAGAGGCGAAAGCCGGCTGAGTAGTGACGGAGAATCAGATGGGCAGCGAAACAAAAATGGGTGGGAAATGGCTTGAAGGCAGATGGAGAAAACAATATTAGGAAAAATCGACAGGGCATCAGACACGACAAAACTCACAGGACTAAGCAGGAACAGGACTAGACCGGGAGATCGCCCGACATGCAGGAAGGGGAACAGCTACAATCTGACACAGAACTACGGTCAAGGGAGGAGTAAATAGGGTGAGAAATCAAGGAAACCAGGTGAGTGGAATTAGCTAGATAACCTGATGGAAAGTAATAGAGCGGATGGGTGGGGAAGCGAGAAGTAAACAAAGCATGGTGTGAGTGAACACAAAACGAGTTAAAGACAAAACACAAGGAATGAACCTGTGATCAGACCGAGGATGTGACACATGCAGCACACATTGCTGTTTCTGTGTGTAGTCAAGGAAGAGCTCTAACTCTGTGCCACCGCATAACTATAGATGCGTTAAAAAATAATGAGAATATATATAACATGCATATATATTCGAATCCTGATCGGGAAGTAACATCCGATTCTGATCGAGTCGGAAATCATCTGATCAGGCTTGATTTCCGATCCCATTATCAGATCTGGACACCCCTAATTATTTTCCAATTATTCAGTTTACAGAAATATATTTATGAAAATAAATCTTTAAGAAAAAGTTCACCCAAATATGAAAATTCACTCACTATTTACTCACCCTCAAGTGGTTTCAAACCTTTATGCAATTCATTATTGTGTTGAACTTTAAAGAGAATAAAACTTGTAAACATTGAATTCCATAAAACAATATGAAAGTCAAATGTTTCCAGCTTTCTTCAAAACATCTTCTTTTGTGTTCAACTGAAGAAATAAAGTCAAACAGGTTTGGAACTAGTGAAGGGTCAGGAAATGATGATAACATTTTCAGTTTTGTGTGAACTATCCCTTTATGGTTGGTGCAGAGCCATCGCATACTGTATGTACATGCAAATTTACATAAACAATCATTTATTTTTAAAAGGTTGTCAACAATTCTTAGCCGGCAGTGTATTTTCTTGTGGGGAGGAGAGGATATCTTGGCATGTTTGATAGGTGATAGTAAATGCTCCCACTGGCTTACTGTTTAAAAAATAATAACACAAGCTGATTACTTTTAATGGAAAGTCATTGCCGTAGGTAGACTGTCTGTTGCATACTCAGACTGTTTAATTCTCAGCAAGAGTAGTGTTGTGAAGTGAAGTCAAATCTGAATTCAGACATTGTTTACCCACAAGCATTTGTTTGAATACGTGTGTGTATTCATATTTAACCAGACACTATTGCTACAGAATAACTTGTTTGTTTTCGTTCTTCTTATCTATCTAACACCTCTGTGGGAAACCAGACATACACAGATGCAGACACACATTAATACACACACAGTCAACACAACCCCCCTCAGATTTCTATACATTGTTCCCCAAATCCTGTTGAAGCCACTCTCATAAATCCTCTGTAAATCCATATAGTATTCGGATGTAGAATGTGAAGCAGTTCTGCTCTCTTTCAGAGCTGCTAGTGTTGTTATTCAGAAGACCCAGTCAGAACCCTCAGAGTGATAAACGGCTGGCCATAGGCCATCATAGCTCGCCCATCCATTATTGCCCCGTCAAACTTGCATCATTCATCACGCTGATCTGATGTGTAAATATTAGCAGCGGTGTTTAGGGATGGAGCCAGTGTGCCAAACAGCATCAGGGAGGAGATACAATAGATATAAACAGACTGAAAGACAGACAGAAAAAAATTGTATTTATATCAAAACTGTGATTTCTGACTTGTCCAGAGATTCAGAGCTTGATGGTTTATTTATGTTTGGTATTTCTGTTTATTATACATAAATTAAAATGAATAAAAAAGTAACTGAAGAAGTTTTATTAAAATATTATAAAGAGTATATATAAGTTCTAGTCAATTTCATGAGGTTAAACAGTCATGCAGAAGAAAAAAACATATAAAGCAACATTTGTATTTTTGACAAGGAAGGGTCAAGTCACACAGTTTCCTGTAATGCAATCTCGCAGGGAAATTATATTTATGAAATGTAATAATAATAAGAACTTAAGGTGAGCTGAAGTAGAAGATCCAGTTGCAGTTGTTTGGAAAGAACAGAAAATGATGTGTAGATATGAGTGTAGATATGATACGAGTAGAACTCAACAAGAACATAAACATGAATACTTTAACATGACTTCATCATAAAACCTGTTCAGATTATTTTACTATTTGTGAAAAAACATCAAAACTACTTCAAAACATTTGAGTAAACAACTTATTTAGTTTATTTTGGTTTAAAGGAGTTCACACTTAGCTGATGATTGATTATAAAGCAAGTTTGGCATGCTGTCCCTGGAGAGAGCCCTGAGCTCATAAGATCCTTGAGCCCGGGGCTCCCTCCCATTTGCAGGGCAAGAGGGTTTGAGCTCAGGTAGGTCTTGAGAAGTCCCCCTTTATTTAAAGCTGATGACACATTAGAAATTGCTATACAGAGATATACTGCTGTTTAAAAGCTTGACTATAGTGCTAATTTAGATTGATCAATTCACTTATGACACGTGTTTTTGGACTGTGGGAGGAAACCGGAGAACCTGGGGGAAACCCACACGAGCACGGGGAGTACATGTAAACTCCGCACAGAAACAACAACTGGACTGTTAAGGATTTTAACCAGTGACATTCTTGCTGTGAGGCAACAGTGCTAACCACTGGGCCACCATGCCGCCCTATAAAGGGAAAGATGGAGGAGTAGGGGTGGAAGGGGGGATT
>NC_079435.1:26227306-26244806 GCF_903798145.1 Danio aesculapii | reverse complement strand
AGTATTGCGTGCCTTCAGCAGGAGGCGCACCTCCTTGTTCATCCATGGCTTTTGATTTGGGTATGTGGTGATCTGTTTCTGGGTTGTAACACTGTCTATGGTGGTGTTGATATATTCCAGAACAGAGGAAGTGTAACTATCAATGTCTGTGTGAGAGCCACATGTGGCCTGGGAAGCAAACATACTCCAGTCTGTGTGTTCAAACCTGTCCTGGAGTGTGGAGTCCACCCCCGCAGGCCACACTTTGATGGTCCTTACTGATGGCTTCACACGGTTGACAATGGGTGAGTACTTGGGGTTGAGAAACAAAGAAAGGTGATCTGATTGACCCAAGTGGGGGAGGGGGGTCACAGCGTATGCTTCAGCCATGTTTGTGTAAACTTGGTCTAAAGTTTTGTTTCCCCTTGTGTGGCAGAAAATGTTTTGATGGAATTTGGGGAGCACTGTCTTTAAGTTTGAGTGATTAAAATCCCCCGCAACAATAAAAGCAGCCTCCGGGTGAGCAGTCTGTTGTTTGCTGATGGCTGCATGAAGTTCATTCATAGCGAGCTTGGCATCAGCGTCAGGAGGGATATAAGCGGCAGTTATTATGGTGGAGGTGAACTCCCGTGGCAGATAAAACGGTCTACATTTAACCATTAGAAATTCCAGGTTAACAGAGCAATGTCTCCCAACGACGACAGAGTTTGTGCACCAAGCTTTGTTAATATAAATGCATAATCCTCCGCCTCTGGTCTTACCGGAGTCATCCGCCGTTCTGTCTGCTCGGAATGTTTGATGCTCCGTTAGCGATATAGCGTTGTCTGGTATCCCGCTGTTTAGCCATGTTTCTGTGAAAATCATGACATTACAGTTCCATAATCTTTTGCTGTGGTTGATGCGCAGTCGAATCTCATCCATTTTGTTCACCAGTGACCGTACATTGGCGAGAAAGATGCTGGGTAAAGAGAGCCGGTGTGGTGTTAGCTTTAGCTTAGCTCTTAGCCTGCCGCGCTTCCCCCGTCTTTGTTTACGTTCTCTGCGCCGCCTCCGAGCACTTCCGCCCGGCCGGGCAGGGCTCTTCGGCCCGGGTGTTCTGGCGATCTCAGGGATGAGTCGAAGATTGTTAATAAAACTGTCCGGAATGCACAATCCAATATCCAAGATGTCCTGTCGGGTGTACGATGTAAAGGCACTGCTGTTCTGCACGAACAGACCCGAAATGAGCAGGAATAATACTGCAAAATTGCAGAAACTGGAGAGACACTGAGCCTCGCGAACCGAACGCGCCGCCATCTCGTCTCGTCATATGATGGGTTCATGTTTGGGTGAACTATCCATTTAGTGTTCATGAAAAAAAAATACATTTGAGCAATTTCTTTAAAATGAACGAAGCTGGGCAGATTTAGTTGGGCATATTTTAAGTAGTGCAAAAAAATAATTACAATGAAAGTTAGAGAAAAAAAGATCATTACAATGAAAAAAAAAAACTGCAGACTGATGTCGATAGAGGCTTTTATGGTGCTACAGTAGACAATGTTAGATAAAGAAATATCGAATGCACCTTTAATTAAGGCTTATGATAAAGCTACTGAACATTGTTCCTTATTTCAATACATGGACATTTAAACATTTTATAAACAAATATAAACATGAAATGGAAACAGTGTTAGATTAAATGAATGTGTAACTGTCTGACAATTGTCTGATTTATTTTGACAGCCCTAGTTTAGCAGTCACAGCTGCAAAAAATATTCTGCATCTTCAATATTTAAATTATTGATATCCCTTTATGCACAAGCATGTCTCTTATGTAAATTAGGCTCATAAATTAGGTCTCAGTCAAGAAAATTGCACTGTGCAATTTACATCAAGCTATTATTGCATTCGACAGAATGGGCATCAGTTGACTTGGGGAACTTATCACTTCATACCACATCCAGACTGATTATAATAGGCTCTGCTGGCTTTTGTCACATTGCCTTGCAGTGCTTTTCTCTCTTGTACACACAGCATTAGGAAATCTGTCATTGTATGTTTAAGGAACATTTAGGACAAAACAAAAAAAATTCTCATTTATCATAGTGTCTCTCAAAGGAAACACAAAGACAGAGTTTCAGTAAAATGGCACTCCTTCCTTAAAGTGAAAGCAAATGTTAACTTAAATGTTAGAGGTCAAGCAACACTTGCAGTTACCTTAATAGTATTTCTACACAAAACCATAAAGTTCATTTAGTATTTTTGAAAAGTTGTGTGTTGTTATATGTACGTTTATGAATTTTAAAATTCATCTTTACAGAGGTTTTCAATTTCAGTCCTGGAGGTCCGGTGTTCTGCAGATTTTTAGCTCCAACTGCATTCAGACACACATGGGCTGGCAAGTTGGAGCTAAAATCTGCAAGACACTGGACCTGGACACTGGAGTTTGACAACGCCTGTATTAAAAGCAAAAAAAGTACCTGTAGACCAAACCAGTAATAAAAAGTAATAAAAAAAAAAACATTTTTCTAGTTTATGTGGAGGTGATTATTGGAAGATTGAAAATCAGTTTTCAAGAGTCTGCATTTTCAGGCCCTTAAAACCTGTTGCTGTGTAGAAACAAAGTTGTCCATAGTCAGTAAAACCTAGTTCGTTCTTCATGTAATGATACTGTACTCTCAAAAGTCACAATACAGCATGATTTTGTAAAAACTACTTTTAATATTTTTGCTTCCCACTCTAAGCCAAATGTCAAATTCCTTGAGCTTTTATGGAAATAAAAAAACTACATTTCCATGGCCTATAATGAGCACAAGGCAGAAAATGTAAAGTAGGTGACACTTCAAAATGACCATTACCGCCACACCACTAGGGGATTAAGAACGTGTTTTGACAGTAGGTGTAACAGCAGTTTGTGACTATGCCACCAGGGCACACAAAGGGACAGGATGCAAACGAACTGAAATACATAGTAGCTGAAATTACCCTGCTACTTGTAAATGAAGATGAAATAATGAAACAACGCATTATAATTCCTTCATTAATCATTAAAAACTTGTTAAAAAGCTTTATCATTGTAAACTAAAGTCATTTAAGATTCATTTTGGAAATTAAAATTAAAAACAAGGACAGGTAAAATGAAGGTCCAAACATACATGTTTACATGCACAAATAAATAAATAAATAAATAAATGTTTTAGCCTAAATATAGAGAGATGTACAGTGTTTGTTATTTTATAATGAAAATACATGAAAATATATTTTTTAAATCACACAGGGTCTTGTTGCATCTGTTTGCATTCAACTTGTGTGACCAACAAGCGAGAAAGAAATAAAATGACACTAAAAATAGCCTAACCATGACAACAGGCAAACACATTTGTGCTAAAAAATCTTTGATAAATGAAAGGAAATTTTAAACCACAAACAAAAATCTGATATTCTCTAAACTGAACTCAACTTGAACTACACTATTTTAATTTACTATGATCTTTTATGTGAAGCTGCTTTGACACAATCTACATTGTAAAAGCGCTACACACAGGTGAACTGAACTGAATTGTTTTGAGCAAAAAAATATGCCTAGAAAATAAGCATTTAAAACGTCCATGATTATCCAGAAATTCTATGAAATGTGGGAATGCGGTTATTGTTCTTTTTTAGAGCCAACTGCTCATAGTCCCCAAACGCCTTTATTTTGTTTGTAAAAAAAACGGCAGCTGCATCAATAATATTAAATATAATTTGTATTTGAAGTACTCCTTTAGATAAAAATGTATAAAAAATGTAAAAGCATTCTCATGCGAGTTAAACACAGAGGTATTTACAGTATGTACCTCTCCTCTGGCACTTCAGTGAGCGGTGCAGTCCTAAGGGCACTGGTTCCTCCTGCACTGGTAATGAGTTCAATCTGCTCTCTCTCCTCTCGCTTTTTGTGCAGGTCTGAGTTTGCGCTCCGCCGACGGCTCTTCCACTTGCTCAGATCCTGCAGTGACAGAGGTGAAAATTGAGTGATAAATACGAAGGGAAAAAAAACACAGCGAAATAAAAGAAATGTCAAACAATAATATCAGGACCCCCACAGACCCCCATACCAGCATCAGTCTGACAAAATAAAGATGTTTTAAGTAAATCAATAATTGCTATTATTATTATTAATATGGGATATCTTATTTTACTTTAACACCTGTTAATCTTTACATTTAAAATGGTCTCTTATCTGACCTTCTGTTGGTAGAAGGTTCTTCTTTACAAAAAAAAAAAAACATTATTAAAGTGAAAAATGGCACTGATAAAAAATATTTAACAGACAATTAACAGTTAATAACATTTTAATGCATTTATTTTGCACCACTGTAGTTGAGGTCATGAAAAATACTTATGAGGCTGTTATAAAATTATTTGATATAATAGTATAGGGTGAGTTGGGAAATGGCAGCACGCTAGTACAGCTCTGTACACCTACCATTAATTGGATTATTTCATAAATCTGCTTTGCACATGTTAAACAAAATCAAATAGACAATCTGTTACTGACTTAAATGGCAAGATGTCATCTAAGCCAGTGTTTCCCAACTCTGTTCCTGGAGGCACACCAACAGTTCATGTTTTGGATGTCTCCCTCATCTGACCCATTAACTTCAGGTTTTGGAGTCTCTTCTAATGCAGAGTTTCCCAACCCTGTCCCTGAAAGCACGCTAACAGTACACATTTTCATCCTCTCCCTAATCAAACACACCAAAAACAACTCATCAGAACATTAGAAGAGACTCCAAAACCTGAAATTAATGGGTCAGATGAGGGAGACATCCAAAACATGAACTGTTGGTGTGCCTCCAGGAACAGGGTTGGGAAACACTGATCTAAGCAACCAATTTGAGGGGTTCAAATCAGCCTCAAAATGACAATCCCCAAAGCCAATGACTCTCTGTCATCAGATTCAAGTAATAGTGAGTATAATATCTTAAAAAAAAGGCATTTATAATGGCCTCATGACAGCTAAAGCCAAACACATGACAGTTTAATGTAACGTTAGGCCATAAAGCCAAGTAGCTTCTTAAATTTGATAAAAAAAAATCTGCTGCATCATGTTTAGGACAGACTTGACAAGTTATATTGTCATGATAATGTCAAGATGTCATGTAAAAAAACACACACTTATGATGTCAAACACTTGTTAAGTGTATATTTTTGTCAAGTTGTAAAACAATGTCATTTTTTGACTTAAAAATATAAAAATAACGGAACATATTACGTTTATTTGTAATTTTTAATATGAATCGTTTATTTATTTCACTCTCAGAGCCAGTATTTGTTGATTTGCATCTTTTGAATCAAAAACCACAGTTTCAGGTAAAATAAAAGTAATTTTTTCTGGAGGGAAAAAAAAAAGGTCAGCTACACATACTGGATAGTCTCGATGTGATTAAATTAAACAACATTTTAATTTCGGGGGTTAATTTGTCTGAAATTTGGCAGAGGCATGTTTAAAACATTCTCACAATGTTGTATTGTGGTGTTAATGTGTTAGGTGTGACTTCAGTAAAAGATTCATATGAGCAATGTAAAATTTGGATGACATTGAGAAAAATTTAAATTTTGTCCAAATATTTAAAATCAGTGGTAACCAAATTTCATCACAGTATGTCTGATAATATTTTTTCTTCTGGAGAAAGTCTTATTTGTTTTATTTCCGCTAGAATACAAGCAGTCTTTAATTTTTTATATCCTTTTTAAGGTCAAAATTATTAGCCCCTTTAGGCTATTTTTTTTTCTCGGTTGTCTACAGAACAAACCATCGTTATACAATGCCTAACCTGCGTAGTTAACCTAATTGACCTAGTTAAGCCTTTAAATGTCACTTTAAAGTGTTACATTCTATACAGCTGTATAGAAGTGACTTAAAAAATATCTAGTAAAATATTATTTACTGTCATCATGGCAAAGATAAAATAAATCTGTTATTAGAAATGAGTCATTAAAACTATTATGTTTAGAAATGTATCAAAAAATTCTTCTCTCCGTTAAACAGAAATTGAGGGAAAAAATAAACAGGGTGGCTAACAATTCAGGGGGGGTAATAATTCTGACTTCAACTGTAGCTTTATATTTATATATTGCGGCTTGGTTACTGTAATTCTTCAAAACATATTTAACTTTTTTTTTCAGAAGACAGACATACATAAATATACAAGTTTGTGACCACATAAGGCAAGAGTATATGTTGACTATGTACATTTTTAGCGATTACCATCTGTGTTCAGTTTTGCTATCATGATGTACAACATGATTTTTCCAAAAACCATCACTCACTTCATGCCACTTGGCTTCATTTTCCTTCATTCTCTGCCGGATGTGCTGTAACTGCTCATATTGAACCCTCTGTAAGGCTGAGGGATCGAGGCTTAGCTCTCCAACAGACCTCTGGTGAACATGAAGAGGCACCAGAGAGTCAAAGCTGGAGCTGTTATCAGATTCCTGTGGTATGGGCTCCAGTGTAATGTCACCCATGGACTTGCTTCTGTTAGGTGGAGAAAAGCAAGGTCATCTTCATACAAGTAATAAATGTAGAAACCTTTACAAAGTTGGCTTCTATTTACAAATTAATCCTTGTGTTGCAGTGACATCTAGAGGTTAAATAAGACATGATACTGTACCCAAAGTCTGCAAGAGCTGCGTTATAAACCGCCATTAGCAGCATGAAGTAAAAAAGACAGATAAATAGCAAACTCAAACATACAACAATGGAAATGATTAAGAGAACACTTGAAAATGTTCAGTTTCTCTGGATTTATGATGAAAAGTTATGATATTTCTACAAGTCTAAATATAAATTGTGTTGTTTTATCATTAAATTTGTTTTCAAACATGTTTTTGTGAATTTTAGATAACAAAATACCAATGTATAAATCATAAATAACAAATAACCCTGAATTTCAAATCACATCAAATTAAAACATGTCTGAGATTTGGAAGAAATTTCTTGGAAGACAATAAAAATATCCATCTACGGACTTTGTAGAATAAAACTAAAACATTTTATTCCAGCCATACCTAAATCAAAGATATTATATACAAAACTATATAAAGAAAAAAATGTGAATTTCCAAGTGGTCTCAATTTTTCCCATAGTTCAGCTCAGATAAACAGTAGCACCCTTATTTGCTTAAACTCAGCTTACATACATAAATGGTGGATGCATTGAAGCGTACACGGATAAAACAAAGCTTATTTGCAGGAGACACCACTAGCAAGCATTATATACCTTGACGCATGTGTAATGATCAATTGTGCAACTAAACAAAAGCTTAAACTCATAAAGCAGCCTGCAAAATAAAGTTATGCTAAAGGAGTCAAGCGACTTTCAGCGCAAGATGACCAGGACACCACTGAAAAATAAAAATAAAAAATAATAATAATAATATTGACAACAGACAAAAATGCAGCAGAAGCAGAAACAACAACAACAACAACAACTCACCCTGTGTACCGAGAGCGTCTCATGCCAAATCTGGGAAATAATGAAATATTTTATTGTAAAATTCTCTATAGATTTCCCCCTATACCACTTAAAAACAAACTGCCGACAAATTAGTTAATTTACCCACCATCATGTTGATCAAACTTACTACCTCATGAAATATCTACCATTTACTCTTTTTCACAGTTCAATGGACAGAGAAAAGCTTTCCTAATTCCATTTTAGGGTGAGCCATAACAGGAATTCAAAAAGTATATATTATACAGAAGAAGAGTTACAAAAACTAAAATGTTGTTCATTTAAAATAACTTTACAATAAAATATTAATAAAATTAAAAATCAACAAATATAAAATAATGTAAAGAAATAAATTAAAACAAAAAGACAAACATACAAAAGTATAAAATTCACACAAATTGTGTGTTACAGAGTCGGTATTTTTATTGAGACACTTCAGTTGACTTAATTTGACATTACATTACACACTTCAAAAAAAACTGAAAGAAATGACAAACATTGAAGTGTACGAAAAACACCAATGGAACAGTTAAAAATATGTACATTATATACTGCCATTTAAAATATGATAATGACAACAGTAAACAAACCGTTTAAATCATCTTCTGTTAAACTTAATCTAAAAGGAAGGACCTTGTGTGTGCTGTTAGGGATCTTTCATTTGATGAAAGATGCAAGTTTGAGAATATTCTAAAGCATAAAAATATCATAATATGTTTGCATATACAATATTTAAGAAACATGCCAAGGGAACATACTTGTTTATGTGAAAAACACTGCTGAAGTCAGAAATGCTGCTTTGAAAATGTATTTTTGTTTTGGTTATTTTAACCTGCCCAATGCCAATTTAGCTAACTACATTTCAGCACCCCGGGTTACCTTAATGGAAAACAGCGTATATCATTAATTTATTTAGAAAGGCTCTGATGGCATGCATCCGTGACCTAAATGCAATCTCCGGTGGACAGTAGCAGACTTCGAAATGAGAGATTCAGTTCCACATGAGGTTTTTAACTTCTTAAAGCCCAAGTTGTTTTTACATGCATTTTTTATTTCTCTTTGCTATTTGGGCTTATTAGAACCTAATTTGAATTAAAAACTTAAGTATCATCTTTTGATACGATGTACTTTTATAGAAAAATGATGTCCATATATGTGGACTCGTGGTCAAATTTACATAAAACACTTTTTCCTGATTTTTTTAATGCACATTTAACATAGATTTTTATTTTTTTTTACTTGCTTTGACTATCAGAGTAAAAACATTTTTTTTCCCATTTTGGACAGTTAAAAATAGTGTTTGGGACATTTCATCTACTGCAAAACTATGTCTGTAACAAAATTTAAAACATTCAAAGTATTTTAAATAGCCACGTAAGCTAAAATGTGCTGTCCACGTATGTGGACACTCAAGCCCTAGGAGGTTAATTAGCAAATTATATTAATACTACGAACGTAAACATTAGGTGAGCAGGTTACATTGTAACCGCGTGTCCTACAGTAACAACACGCTACATGATGAGATTTGCAGTGGTAAGCAATTTGGCGGCACCAGACGAAACACGACAGAAATTTAAATACAGCCATTTGGAAGCACAGAATATGCACTCAAACACAAAATGATAAGGTTTATAATCTATTTAATACATCTTTAACATTATTAATTGTACATGCTAAATCACAGTTATGCGTTTAGTTCTAAAGTTCAATTTACTGTTTGTTTTATTTCTGAGGTGAACTGAGGAACTTTTAGATCTGAGGTGAACTATCTGCTGCTGTTTCAGTGTATGGCAATAAATGTCATGTAAAATGGCATTTAAACTTGCGTTGTTAGCATTCAACACTGAATAAAGCACATGAGGTGTACCTGAAGTGATCATTGTCATAGTTCTCTGTTGTTCATCTGTGAGAAATAGAAGCTGTTTCTAATATATCTATTCGAGGTGTTGTTAGGACAAAACTCCTTTTAATATAGAAAGCATTCCTGTTATCGGGTGCTGTTGCTTTTATTTAGAACACGGTTTAAATCACTCGCTCCTGTCCTCAATCTGGCAGCATCTGCTTGAGAGAACCAGAAGTGCAATACCTAGTTCAACCACTGGGTGTCAAATTTACATACTGCACCTTTAATCTAAAAGCAACAGAAAAACAATTATGGGGTTTTTCATGAAATACTGGACAAATGCAGTCTTGGAGGCCATTTTTACAGACTAACAGTGCAAAAATATAAAAAAAAAAAAATCTCTAGATTGCCACAACTGCTACATTAGGTTTAAAGGAAGAGTTCAACTAAAATGACAAAAAAGGATTCATTTATTCTAATTGAATCTTTTTTTGTTTATTTATTTATTTTTTGTAGTTTTTTTAATAATGACAGAAACTGTTAATCACTGACATCCATAGTAGGAAAAAAATACTACGAAAGTCAATTGCAACCAGTTTCTGACATTTTTTTGTGTTCAACAGAAGAAAGAAACTCAGACAGGATTGGAAAAAGTGGAGAGATGGCAAATGTCAACTGGAGTTTTTTTTTTTTTTTGCTGAACTGCTCCTTTAAATAAATCTCAATTAAAAGGAAGCAAAGTTTTGGAGCAAACACACATAGTATCTGTTATATACTTTACTATCTGCTCTATAACCAAGTAAGAAAAGCTTAAATGTATTTTCATAAAAATGTTATCTGTTTTTTTAGTATAGCAATACTCCTTTCCAAATATATACCACTTGAGTTGATTATTCAACAGTACTACACATAAGAATTGGAAATGGAAGAATGTTTTAAAAGGTTTGAGAGGATTTGAGATCAGGAGAAAGCTTTGGAGCGGGTGCACCAAGCCAAGGTGTCACATCAAAATCACAGTCATCTTCAGAGGAACCAGACTGCTTTCGGCTATAGAGGATGGAGAGAAAGAGAGAGAAAGAAAGAACAGCAGAAAACAAAAGCAGAGCAAGAGGGGAAAAAGACAGAAAGATTTTAAATAGACAGACAAAAAAATAAATAAATAAATAAAAACAGTATACAAAGTGCAGTATAGGAAGTCACTTGTTTTTTTGTAAAACATAAATAATATCATCAACAATAAAATCAAATAATCAATAATGGTCAAATCAATAATATTTCTCAATACATAATATTATTTGTAATATTTGTGTTCTGATAAAATTTTTTTTACATATTTCTTAATACTCTTAATTCTTAATTTTTATGGACAACTAATAAACTTTAAAACCGATTTGTCATCAAAATTAAAAGAACATTTTACCTTAAAAAAAAAAAAAAGTGATCCAATCCAAAATGCATGACAATATTTCATAATGCAAGCTCTTATAATATCCAATTTCTTAGCTACTTAACATTTTTGTGTGAGTTCTTACAATTGTTGAACAGTGGTTCTATGGGAGTTGAAAAATGATTCAAAAACAAGCCCAAGTAATCATATTTAAGAATTTCTACATTTAAAAAAGATAATTTGTTGATTTTAACTATGGCTGGGCGATTTGACCTAAAATCTAAATCTTGATTAAGTGAACATTTTGACTCGATTACGATTAAGAACAAATTATTTTTATGTATTTAATTTTTTTGCCCTCACAGTTCACTGACAAATTTTGTACAGTAAATATGCTTACATATTACAAGTGAGAGATTTTTGAATGAAGCGTGCATTACCTGATTTTTAAATAATTGAAGGAAACACACACTACTATCTATGAT
Organism: Danio aesculapii; assembly: GCF_903798145.1. NCBI lineage: Eukaryota > Metazoa > Chordata > Actinopteri > Cypriniformes > Danionidae > Danio > Danio aesculapii. Next base: position 26,233,635 of record NC_079435.1, on the reverse strand, counting down.
TATTACTTCATCATTGAACAACTTAAATTAAAACACACATTGCCTAAAACAGTCACTCTTTTTTTATAAAAAAGTGAAAATGAATAACTTGCACTTACGGAAACTAAATGAATTATTATTATTGTTTTTTCATATTAAAAGTAGAAAATAAGCAGCATCTCTTCTAAATAAAATAACTTAAAATAACTTTAAATATATCATCTGTAAACAAATATTTTATTGTAAATAGTAATTTATTGTAACAAAAAAATTCTGTCTCAAGGTTTTTCCAAAAAATTGATTTGGAAACATTTGATAGATTATAGGTTGTGAATGTCGATTTTGATTATTTTTCAATTAATCCCCCAGCCCTAACTTTAACATTTGGGCATCTGAACTTCTGTGAAGGGGGGGGGGGGGTTCAAATGGGAAAACAAAACAATTTAAAAAACTATTTTACGAAATACTAAATAAACGAAAAAAAAAAAAAAAACTCATGTTATCAGACAAACCTTAAGCCCTGCATCTTCTTATACCATGGTCTGCGCTGTGACCCTAGTCTGATCTTTCTCACGTGTAGGTCTTCCTCAGGGGTCCAGAATTTGGGCAGGAACTTATCTGAATCTGAATTGATGGAGGTCTGATGCTCAGAGACGAGCACTCGACGTGCGTAAAGATCATCCAGCACAGGATCAGCGTATCCTCTGTCCTCATCAGAGTCACTCGTGCCATTACTCAGGACTCGCTGAAGAAACTCTTCCTCCAAATTAGCTGAATCAGAGTCTGTCCTTCCATTTTCAGAGGGAATGGATGACAAACTGCTTCCCAAGAAAGAGCCATCCATATAAGACCAGTGCAAAAATTAATCAAAGAAACACATGCATTGACATGCATGCAAAAGCGGTTAAGTGCTCTTTTAGATTTAGTGTTAGTGATATCCACGGCAATATCACAGCACAATTAGTCCTGTAGAGATGAATGAACAGCAAACTGTTGTTGTCATGATGCTGAAATTTGATATGAAAAAAAATATTGGTACTTGATACTATTTTCACTATACTGGTATATTGCCAGAGCATTAATTAAAAATCGCAGCATGTATGCATGTCTTAAGTTCCTGATTTGAACATTTTAAAACTAAATTTCACTTTAATGTGATCTGTTAAAACTTAAATTAAAAATGAATAAAGGAGTAAATGTATATTTATGGGTTTGATCCATTGCAATATTAGAGAAGAAACAAACTTAACTTATTTTCATTATTAAACAAAGTATTTAAAAATATATTAACCAATGGAATGTTTATATGTTAAATTATTATATTGTTTAATCAAATTTGTTGTATATACAAAATAATATAGATTGACACTCTTGTTTTTCAGAAACGTTTTAATTGTACAGCAATTTTATTTTTAGATGAGATTGCAAAGATTTCTTTTTATTTGAAACAGTTGTTTCATTTTTGTATAATTGAAATGAATACTTTTGTTCTGAATCACATTCATTTCATTTTCTCTTTAGAATATAACTGAGCCTTGAATAGTCATTATTAAAGGTGCAGTATGTACATTTGACACCCAGTGGTTGAACTAGGTATTGCACTCTTGGTTTAAAACACGCAAGCACAGGTTGCCAGATTGACGACACCAACAGTAATGTGCCTGAATATAGAGCCTAAAGGCAGATTTAAACTGTGTTCTAAGTCAAAGCAACTGCACACGATAGAAGGAATATTTTCTATTTAAAAAGTTTTTGTTCTAACCAACACCTGAAATATAAACTTTAGAAACTGCTTCTATTCTTGCAGCTGAACAACAGGATAAACTAAAAATGATCACCTCAGGTACACCTCATGTGCTTTATTTAGTGTTAAATGCTAATTATGCGAGTTTGAATGAAATTTTTCATGACATTTATTGCCATACTACTGAAAAGCAGCAGCTGATATTTCACCTCAGATCTTGAAAATAATTGAACTTTTAGAACTGTGACTCAAGCCAACACATATGATCCAGCATGTCCATTTAATCATGTTAAAGAGGTTTAACGTGTATTAATTAGATTATAAACCTTACCATTTCCTTGAGTGCAGTAAGTGCACTATTCTTAACATTTCTGTTGCGTTTCGTCTGGTGGAAACAGAATAATTATCACTGCAAATCTCATCATGTAGCGTGTTTTTAGGACCCGTGGTTACAATGCAAGCTGCTCACCTAATGTTTACATTCGTAATCTTTATATTCTTTGCTAATTAATAAGCACCTCATGTGGAACTCTGAATCTGCATCTTATTTTGGAATCTGCTACAGTCCACTGGAGGTTGGACTGGGGTACCAAGGCAACCCGGGGGCAACCCGGGGTACTGAAATAAAATTGGCATTGGGTGGGTTAAAGATACCAAAACAAAGACAGACGTTCTAGCACGTAGCGCACATTTTCAAAGCAGAATATCTGACTTCAGCATTGTTTTTGTGATAAACAAGAATGTTCACTTCACTAAATATCTGCAAACATATTATGGTATTTTCATGCAGAAGAGTCAAAAACCTACAGCACCTTTAAAGGGAATTTCAAAGTTTAATAGTCCTCAGTTTAGACTGGGTCACTAAAGTGTAGGATTGTTCGCTAATAAAGCATTTATTACCATAGAGTAATTCATTTGAATGGTTTGATAAACATTTATTTATTTTGAACAACCTTAAATGTAAAATTGACAGCTAAATAACCGTTTTGTAAATAAAGCAATACTTAATTTAGTTATGGAAAATGAATAATTAAAGTATGAAAATCATTAAGCCCATTATATACTGTATATGCTTATACAGTAAGTCAAGAAAACAGCATTTGTATGTAGCTGTATTCATTTAATGTTGAGTTAATTTAATTGTATTAAAGTTAATTGTCTTTTAATGTTGAGTTAATGCTTAAATGATAAACTAATTATTTGCAAATGCTTAAATGATTCATAGTGAGATGTATTTGTAAACTGTCTGCTAAACTGAAAGATCATATAGAGAATGCAGCATTTGTGGTGGGACGGACAAGACTGAGGTGGCCTGCAACATTGTAAGTAATTCAACCAGCCTGATGAAAGTATGAAATGAAGTACCACAGAAAAGCGATATTGCACCATTTAAAATAATTCAGCATTGGTTTGTATGAAAAATTCCTATGACAACAATACAGCAAATTAGTGAAGATCCACTCAAACCACAGCAAGCAATAACTCTTCCAAATGCATTCCACTAAAGCAGAACAACAGTTTGGAAAAACTAAGTAGTTCTTGCAAATGCACGCAGTTAATTAGCCACAATAAAGACTTGGTGTTAGGAGCAGTTGGATGTACTCAAGCACTGATATTAGGTCACCACAGCAGTCTCCATCTATATACAAAACACTCTCTAAACTCTGACCTCTGGTTCGATCGTGTGGCATCTGACAAGGTGAGCCATGACTTCCCAGCATTTGGGGTCACATAAGTGGGCACCCTGGGGCCCTGAGGCTTTGAAGGGATTGCAAAGTTCACTGGAGCCGCAGAGGTTACGGAGCGAAATCTGCGACTCGCTAGATCGTCCTGCTCAGGGTCTGCCTCAGGCCGGTCCGAGTCAGAGTCACTGTCACTCTGGTAACTGCTTGCCCATTGGAGGAAGGCAGAAGCAGGAGGGAGGTCTAGGCGTAAGTCACGCCCACTTTCACTATGGCCAAAAGATGAGGTGGATAAGCTGGGAAAACCACCTCAATTAAGATTTGTTACATCTCAGCAATCAATTCAGGAAAAGACAATTCCACATTAGAGCTGCACGATTCTGGCTAAAATGAGAGTTGCGATTCTTTTGCTTAAAAAAATAACAAAAACAAAAAAAAAACACTATTTTCTCACGATTCTGTATGTAAAATAAAGGTTAATATGAGTGAGCTATTATTATTGTTGTTTTCTCTCAAACATATGGTAAACCATATTAATATTATCTGTAGGTCTGCTGTTGGTTAAAATGCTAAATTTTGTATAGACTTGAATGTGGACTAGAACAGACTTTAAATTAGTCCTGGTTGTAAAAGTAAGTAAAGTGATGACATCAGAATACAATTATTCATAATTCTGAAGTTGAATTATTATGTTTGAGACGTATGCTTGCAATCTGTCATTGACAACATTATTAGACCATTTTTTTCAGTGGTAAAGTAAGACATTTGTCATTTTCAGATTCCCTCCAGCATTATATTCAACATTATATAGGCTAGACTAGTTATACTGACATTGTTAAACATTTATTCTCATGTACAACTCTCTGTGTTCGCTATGAAAGAAAAACATTAAATGCTTGTCGTAATGCGAGATGATTATTTAAATGATGTGCACGCTTTCGGTTTCATTTTCACTGCTAAGCATACCTGTCAACATTGGGATGTTAAAATAAGGGAAATGCCCACCATAATAAGGGATTCCCCCGACCCCCCTTTAAAAAAAAAAATCCCCAAATTACTAAATATGCTCATTTGGAGCTGTTCGCTGTAAATAAAGTTAAATGGTCAGTAATATGTTTTATTATTGTTTACAAAATAAAAAATAAATAGTATACATTACCAGCAAATACATAAGCAAACAGTTCAGCTTATTAAAATTAATAGCTATTATAATGAAATAGAATCAAGCTATCAAATCTCATTAGCTGTTTCTTCACTGTATAACTGACAAAGAGCAAAGAATAAATGATTTATTTAGATTTTTTTTTATTTGATTTCATTAAATAAGAGGTGTCACTTTAAAAACGCACAAATCTAAGGTTATAATGAAAGCATCTGACTGTTTTCCTAACCGTTTATGCTCATTTACGACGAAATTACTTGTGTTTGAAAAAAAAAAAAACATCATGGTATTATTGTCATGATATTATTGTTAGTTATGTGTATATCTGTTTAAACACGCACCCAAAACTTCACGAGTACAGAATCCATTTGGGAAACAGCGTCTATTTATCACTATGGAGCGCGTCAGCTGACAGTCATGCAACGATATGACTGTTTAGAGGATTGCATATGAAGGGGCGACGGCATCTCTTATGAAAATGAAGGGAATCGCGCCGTTTTTATGTTTATTTCAAAGTGTTTTCATGTGTAAAAGCGAAAGCACAGAAGAGCAAAGGGCGGCCCCTGGTGGTTCGGCGGTACGGGTTGCGTATAGGGAGGCTCGACTCTTTAATGTTTATTTGCCACCCTTCAGAGAAAGACTGAAAATATGGGAGAAATACGGGAAGATACTTTTACGGGATGATAGCGGGATAGAACTGTAAAATACGGGAGAATTCCGGGAAAAACAGGAGGGTTGACAGGTATGCTGCTAAGTGCGGTTCATACTTCCCGTGTGGCACCCAAACAGTCACTCTTTGCCACAAACTGAATATTTTTTTATAACTGTATTACCTGTTTACCACAGCCTATGCAGGTTCTGTTCACTAAAGTAGACTTCAATCACAGGGGCGCACCCGCCCTTTCTGTGGTAACAACTTCCGGTCAGCTTACATCATGTGTGATTTTGCAGCCGCGAATACGTCATTACATGACGTAAAAGACAGAAATTATATTTTTGGGTGAATTATACCTTATAAATACAGTATGTGGTTCTTTCTACACCATTTGGAGGTGTCCACGTTGCTGAACAACATATGTAAAACAATGTGAAGACTTGTGGGCCACCTTTGCTTCTCTCCGGAACTTGAAAATATGACTGGCCGAATCGTAGAAATGAAATGCTATATTAAGATCGTCCAGGGGGTCGAATCGAGAGCGCAATCTTTTTTCGATTAATCGTGCAGCTCTATTCCACATGCACAATATATATTCTCGAAATATAAGCTGAATAATAAAAAACAAAATCCAAAAAGCTACAATATGTACGTTTAATGAAATACAACACTTTCATCAGTCATGAAAATAATAATAACTAGAAAAGTTTACAAACTTTATGGTGGCTTGAGAAAGCCTAGTGTTTTGTTGCTGTGCTGTTTTTTTTTCTGTGTGTGTTTGAAGTAGTTTAAGTTTAAACAACTGGTTTAAAAATAGTCAGCATAGATACATAAGTGAGCAAATAAGTAGGTTGCTAAGATGTTGCTAGGGTGTTGACTATGGTGTACTAAGTGGTTGCTAAGGTGTTGCTAGGCGGTTGCTAGGGTGTTCTGTGTGGTTGCTTATGCCCCGTTTCCACTGAGAGGTACAGTACGGGTTACCTTTATCAAGCTTGCGTTTCCACTGCCAAAAGGGTACCCTTTTGGTGAGCGTGGTGTACGACAAAGTTTCAGACGACATCATTTTTACTCAAGGAAATGTCTACAGTAAAGCTGTACAGGTCGCCC
>NC_079435.1:26202306-26222306 GCF_903798145.1 Danio aesculapii | reverse complement strand
ATATAGTGCACAACCCTTGTAATGTGTCAGTATGTGCATACCTATTTTTACACAAAAAAGGTACGTAAAATTATCATTAGGAGTTATTTAAATGCATGAACCGTGAATTTTAGTAGCATTACAACTCAAAGACAAGAGACAGCCTTTTACAATCCCACAGCAGACACTGTGCTGGCATACACTTGTATTCAGTTTGCAGAGGGTTGAACATTACCGAATGGGTGTGGAATAATCTGGAATGTCACACATATGTGAATGGATGAGGTGTAGAAAGAAGGGTCTGAAGTTTCATTACCAAGTGTTTGAGAGATGCAATATTGAAGTTGCCAAATAAACAAGACAATTTTGTCAATTTTGCAACCAAACGGACCAACATGTGATGAAATGCACAGTTGAGGAAAATAAATATCATTACAATGTTACCCCTTAACTGTCACTCCAGGTTTTGGAGTTCAGACTTTATATACGAGATATGCATAGATATGCAACAGTTTGTCAAGATAATTCCAGGTGTAAACAAAAATATTATTAAATATGTACTAGAGAATCGAAGTTAAAGTTAAGCTAATACAGTGTTAATAATTTGATTAATGACCAAATCATATTTGAAAGACTGCATATAAATGCCTTAATCGATCAAAATTAGATTGACAAAATGGAATTTGATCTTATAAAGGGGTTGTGCGGATCTTAATTTATTAAACATGAAAATAATAGCCATGTAGACATTCGACTGCAACTACTTTAACAATCAGATCCAAAAATACCTTGTATGAATGCATAGTGTAATGGTGTTTGTGTTTCATGCTCATGTTTGTTAATTTATTTGGTCACACTTTACAATAAGGTTCTTACAAAGGATGTCCCAATCAGGTATTTTTTACCCTCAAGTCCAAATCCAAGTCATTTGATTTCGAGTATCTACTGATACTGAAATTCAATCCGATACTTATAATACATACATAAGGCTTAGTAGAGAGATGGGAGCTACGGATGAACTCCATTTGTCTGTGGTGCATGAAACATGGGGTACATCTTATAACAGGGCAAGTAGTTTGTCAGTAATCTTCTTATAAAGGGCTGGAAGAGCTTTCTCGGTTAAATAGTGGCGAGACGGCATTTCAAATCAAGGTTCTACGTTTACTTTTGAGGCGTCTTATCAGGTTTGTTGTGTTAAATGAGGCTTTTCCTTTTTTACCTCTTGCTATGCCAAGTTTAGATATCTCACAATGTTGGCAATGGCAATAGTGTCATCATCAACTTATTATACCTCCACACCGCAGACATACTCGCACGTTCCGCTTCTGTGTTCTACTTTGCCAGCATTTAACGAATAGCGCCTCTGGAACAAAGTGCTGTCATGCCGCACACGTTGCTGTTTCTGTGTGAAGTCAAGAAAGAGGTCCAACTCTGTGCCACCGCATAACTATTAATGTGTTCAAAAATAATGAGAATACACATATATATTTGAGTCTTGATCTGGAGGCAACGTCCGATTCCAATTGAGTCTGAAACCGTGCTATCAGGCCCGATTTACGATCACGTGAACGGATCTGGACATCCTTAATTCTTATAAGGCATTTACTTGAACAAGAATAAACAATATATTTATTACAGTATTTATTTATCGTTGGCATTAGTTCATGAATATTCAGCTATTAACTGTTAGCTCTTGTTAACTCACAGTTCAGATTTTAAAAATGCATTAGAAAATTAACAAAAGTATTGTTCATTCTTAATCCATGTTAGTAAATGCATTACCTAACGAAACCTTATTGGAAAAAGTGACCCTATATTTACTAAGTAGAGAAGACTAAATATTTGCTTAAATAAATGCTGTTTTGAAACATACAAATCTAAAACACCATTTATGACTTTTTTTCTGAAAATGAACTATATTGACCTTATTCTTCAATGCGGAAGTGCGCTTGTTTTTGTGATTGTTTTAGAACTTCTCATTCAGCCTATGGGAGAAATTACTTGGAATACTAAACAGCAAACACATGAGTCGAACTACTTGCTCTGCAAACAAATGTTTGCATGACTATACAGACCAAGTAGAATAACATATTAAGGAAACATCAGTTTGCAACATCAAACAGCATAACGAGCCGTTTTTTTACATCTAAAAACTAATAAAAGTGAATGAGACCGGAAGTCTGGAGCTAAAAAGAATTTGATGGCTGCGCCCGCTCGTACATGAAGAGTAAGGTGAATATGCACATTTTATTTATTTTTAATTATGATCATTATTCCTTTTTTAGATTGAATCAAAATGCACACTTTTATGCTACAGTATGTACATTATAATTCAACAGATTGCTCTTTTATACATATCATTTGAATCATTTGAATTAAAAATAAACTGCATTCTAAGAATATTCTAAGAAATATCATGATGTCAAAGCTTCATTGTCAGCAGCTTTAACAGAAGACAGCAGTGTCACATGATCAGTTGATCCCACATCCCCCCCCAAAAAATAAAAACTTGAACCCCACAATTTTACACCGTAATATATGCAACCGATATCTAATGCAAATCAAATAATACAATACCAATCAGAGCATCCCAGTCATATTTTTGATAGCCATGTTTCCAACCACTTATTTCTATGCACATTTTGGAATTTCATATTTAAAAAAAAAAAAAAGCTTAATGAAAATGTAAAGACGCTCAAATTTTAAAATATGTGTATTTCCAAAACCACTGTGCACAGTAATGTCTTTAAGAAATAAAAAAACAGACATAAGAGACAGACAGTCTTACTGTACCTTCGCTGCCGGCTCTGAGAGTGAGGTCTGAAGCCACGCTGAGTGTGCGAGACTCCACTGAGTCCAGGCTCTCCACTGAATCCTCCCTCCTGTAGCTTGGCTGCTTTACACTGAACAGCTCCTCTCGGTCAGAGAACCAGCCTTCCGAATACCCACTGTCCCTCACGCTCAACCTGGACTGCGCTGACTCCTCCAGAGCCTGGTAGAATAGCACACAACAAAAAAAACTTCAAGGAGGGCCAGAATAGCAAATGACTGAGCTTAAATGAACAAACCTTTTCACTGACAGAAAAAAATGACTTCAACACAGAGCAATATGCTGCTCAATGCATTCTTAATTACTATGCAAGGACTGACAACACTGACTTACGCCTGAGTGGATCATTTTAACAGTGGCCTGAAATAATGGGGGATTCTGGACCTGCATGACGTCCTTAATGAGAACAAAGAGTCCAAATAGCATGAGATTTGAACATGCTTGAGGAGCTTGTTTGACAGACAGCATGGATATAATGTTATGCATTGCTGTTGCAATCCATAGAACTGATGTGGAAGAAAATGTAGACACTATATGAAATATTTTTAAATTAAGCAAGAAGGAATTTCCAGATACAAACATCAGTTTCTATTTTCCTGATTGTACAAAAACTCTGACTTGCATCCTTGTTTATTCTTACACAGTGCAATACGTGTATGTGTGTATCTATCTTTCTATATCTTTCCAAGATTTTTCCAATATTCTATCGTCCAATTTTGGTGAGCCTGTGTAAACTGTAGCCTCAGTTTCCTTTTCTTAGCTGACAGGAGTGGCACCCGTTGTGGTCTTCTGCTGCTGTAGCCCATCTGCCTCAATGTTAGATGTATAATGCATTCAGAGATGCTCTTCTGCACACTTCGGTTGTAATGGGTAGTTATTTGAGTTACTGTTGCCTTTCTATCAGCTGGAACCAGTCTGACCATTCTCTTCTGACATCAACAAGGCATTTGCACCCATAGAACTGCCATTCACTGGATATTTTCTCTTTTTCAGACCATTCTCTATAATCCTAAAGATGGTTGTGCGTGAAAATCCAAGTAGATCAGCAGTTTCTGAAATACTCAGACCAGCCTATCTGGCACCAACAACCATTCCATGTTCAAAGTCACTTAAATCACTTTTCCTTCCCATACTGAAGCTCGGTTTAAACTGCAGCAGATCATCTTGACCATGCCTAAATGAGTTGAGTAGCTGTCATGTGATTGGTTGATTAGAAATTTGCGTTGTGGCCAGTGAGTTTATACTGTATGGTTGGATTAAAAAAAAAAAAAAAAAAAAAAAAAACACACATCAAGATTATTTTTCTTGAATTAAATTTACATTTTTTTTTTTTTTATTGTTGGGTTTGACTGTATTTGACCCAGGAATAGGTTAATACTACCCAGCATTTCACAATTTCCTATACAGCACTATTAAAATACCTTTAAATAAAAGCTGAAAATAAAATAAACATTATACAAAAATCTATAAACACTATAATCTATAGGCTATAAACACATAAACAAAAACATTAAATTTAAATTGTGAATCCCTGAAAAAGAAAAACCTTGAAAAAAAAAAAATCGTGAAAATGTTAAAAACAAAATACATAAAAATGAAAAGAAAACCGAAGAAAATTTAAAAATGCAAGGAAATAAAATAAGAGGAACAAATGGGAATACCTTAGATAATGCTAGGCCTAGTAAACCTTCAAAGGCTTTCAGGTTCAACTGTGGTCCAGTGTAAAACGGATCAGACTGGGCCTTCCTCCCCAACCAGTATATAGTTATCAAAACCTGTGATTCATAAAATAAAAAGAGGAATCAGGACTCACAAATTTAAACCCAGACTTCACTCATCTTTGACATTACACAACATGAAAAAAGAAAAGCCTCTGAGAATTTAGTGTAGTGCGTGCTTGCGTGTGGCATGAATGGCTTGTGTGTCCCAGTTTCATCGCTGTTCTCATCTAGAAAGCGATGACCCATTGCACACACACAAATCACAGGGTGGCAACATGGCAGGAATGTTGCACATGTACAAGACAATGATCACAACAGTGGGCTATCTGGTGCCTGCTGGATCTCCAGAATTATATCAACTATTCTAATGAGGAATCAAATAACAGATACTTGGACAAGACTAGCTTTATCTTTTGAAATGCATTTCTCTGCACATAACAATATATTATCAGTGAAATGCAGAAAAAAAGGGCAGGTTCCAGGTTCATTGAACATTTGAACTCGATTACGATTATTAACAATTATTTTATTTATTTATTTTTTGCCCTCATATTTCACTGACAAGTTTTGTACAGAAAATATGCTCGCATATTAAAAGAGAGAGATTTTTGAATGAAGAGTGCATACTTGATTACTTGATTCTACCATCTATGATTATTTACGTCAATGCTGAACAACTTAAATTAAAACACACATTGCCTAGAACAGTCACTTTCTTATAAAAAAAAGTAAAAATAAATAACTTGCACTTTTGAAAACTAAATTAATTATTATTATTGTGTTTTCTTTCATAGTAAAAGCAGAAAATAAGCAGTATCTCTTCTAAATAAAATAACTCTTGTATATCCTGTAAATAATATTTGTAACACTGCATTTCTTGAATCTCCTGAAAACAAATATTTTATTGTAAATAATAATTTCATTGTAACAGAAAATATATAATTTCAGGGCATCTCTGCAATGTGTAGTCACATTTTTTGAGAGGTGCGAAGGTATGCAACTGTGCAAAGGCTGCACCGAACCATACCTGTGCGTTTGACTCAGAAGTATGAATCAGTTTTAACAGAGTGAGATCACATGACTCCACATGCAGTAGGAAAAGTAATTGAAAAAGTTTACTTTGAAAAATTGCATTATAGGTTCTGAATGTCGATTTCAATTAATCACCCAGCCTTAATACTGTTGAATATAAAAAATATTAAATGACAAAAGCTGAATGAAATGGCTGTGCTTGTACAAACCTCAATCCAAACTGCAAGTTTTCAGTCCACCATTCATCAACATTTACCATTTACCAGAATACATACAAGGAATAACAGAATATAACTGCATTTGTATTAACACACTGCTGTTATTCAGTATAACAGCTAGGCAGGTTAGGGTAATTAGGCAAGTTATTGTATAACGATGGTTTGTTCTGTAGACTATCAATAATTGATAGGTTAAAGGGGCTAATAATTTTGACCTTAAAATGTTTTTTTTTTTAATTAAACTGTTTTTATTCTAGCCAAAATAAAACAAATAATACTTTCCAGAAGAAAAAAAAACATTATCAGACATATACTGTGAAAATGTACTCGTTCTGCAAAACATCTTTTGAGAAATATAAAAAAGGGGGGTGGGGGGATGGGGGGATAATAATTCTGACTTCAACTGTAAATAAACATTTAATGACAAAAACTGAATGAAATGGCTGTGCTTATACAAATCTCAATCCAAACTGCAAGTTTTCAGTCCACCATTCATCAATATTTACCATTTACCAGAATACATACAAGGAATAACAGAATTAATAAATATAACTGCATTTGTATTAACACACTGCTGTTATTCAGTATAAAACATTTATTTTAAAATTAAGTTTTTGGAGTTTCACTCATTTTGTTTTGGGTCAAAATATCCCATATACACACACACACGTATAAATATTTATCCACACACATATATACACCCACACATAAATATACTAAATGTCTTTAGGCGATATTTTTTTATATCAAATATTTATGTACATCCATGTGCATAGCCTTAAAAACCATATAATATTATATATATATATATATATAAATAAAAAACAAACATACAATTTAATGGTTAACAGTAAAAACCCTGATTCATGCTAAATACCTTTAGGCTATTTATTTTTTCATTAAAAAAAATAAAGCACAGAAACCATACCATTTTAGCATTTTTTTTTTTTTACCAATAAGTTTCCTACAAATAGTATGGTCATTGTTAGTGAACAACCCGTTCAATCGGACTGAATTTACATTAACTCTCATAATTTAAGCTCATGAAAATGCTATGGTCAAATTAAACTATTTAAAATATGTATTATTACAAACCAAATAAAAGTTAAAGAAAAAAGAACACTGTTCATGTTGATCTGCATCTGAGTCCTTAATCTATAAAGCATGCAAAGTGGCTTTACATGTCCAATTCTAAGTAACACTTTAGTAGAGGACTATAATGAGATACAATTACAAATCAGCTTGTTGGGTATGCAAAATAAAGACTCAAAGGCCAAATTCAGTCTGCAAAGACAAACCATGCACAGACACTTAATTCACAATTCAGCTGAAGTCATTGGTCTGTGAACCAAAAACAAGATGGCAATAGCATAAAAAAATGTTAAACTTACATTTTTTAGTCTCCTGTTTGTCTCTTCACGTCTAAGCAGAAGAAAAGAAGCAGGTAAAATGAAATGAACAGACACAGATCAGTTCCTGCAACTAACAGCACAAGCAACTAAATCCATTCCATACCATCCAATAAAACTAAGTCATTGCTATAAATGGACCTCGACTACTGTACATGTCACATAAGTCACAAATCATGTACACTGGTGAATATATTAACAAATCAACAAACCAGAATTCCATACAAAACTGCTAATTATAACAAGACCACTCATCATTTTCTTGACACACACACACACACACACACACAACAAAACAGTAACCAGCCTGACAGAGGAACATGCTTGTGTGTGCTGACATTGGACATGTGAGCCATCTGTTTAGCACTATGAACTAGCAAACATGCTGTCACAGACAAATGCAGCCATTTAAGCACCTAATGCTCATTAAACAGTCATGTTATGTTAAACAAACCAGACATGCTAAGAAGGAACACTTAATGTGCTAGTTCTGTGGTTATTAAGTGAAAGTGTGAATGTTGTTCCGTTGAGCCCTAAACCAACATGACCGCGAGAAGGTATGCAAGTTAAAAATAGCATCCGGGTTCACTATAGCTTCCCCATAGCATTTGGTTTGAGGGGACAGTCCTACAGGGCTAATTTTGGAGGTCACTGTGCCCCGTCTCCACCCTCTCGTGCCCCTCGTCCCTCTACAAGGCCAATTGTGGGAACATTAAGCTCTCAGCAGGGTGGACAAAGTTGATTTATTGTTAAGAGTCGAGTCAGGATCTGAAAAATGAGGATGTGAGATGAAGCAAGAATTGGGACTGAAATGAGTTACTGAAAATCCTTCAATGGAAGTTTCAAATGGTTTTGAAAATAACTTTGTATAGGAATCATAGAGCACTTGATTAGCATTTGAAGTATTTAATTTTCATTAGTGTAATATTTGAACCAATAACACACTCAAGATGTAAACTTCAACTTCAAAGTGTGGACAGTGCAGGATAGAGTAATATGACTCAAACTGATGACTCAAACAAATTGGCCACATGGGAACTATGAGGATTGAATTCCTAACCACATTTTTATTTTGTACAGTAAATTTAAATGATTTATTAAACTAGGCCAATTTTAGTCTTATGGTTTAACACCCAATCTTTCAATTTAAAAAAATGCAATTCTGAGGATAAAATAAATTAATTAATTTAAAAAACAATAAAACAAAAAAGTGAATAAAAATGTATTTTAAAAAATTACAAATTTAAATTAAATAAAAAAAACAAAAAATAAAAATGTAAACATTGAATAAAACAACATTTAAATAAAAAACTAAAATAAAAATTAAATACAAAAAAAACAACAAAAGGAAAAATATAACAATTAATAAAAATAAAATAAAAAAACAAATAAAAAAATTATAAAAATAAAATATAAATTAAAATTAAAAATAAATAAATAAAAATAAAACAATCCAATCCAATCCAATCCGAAATAAAATAAAATAAAATAAAATAAAATAAAATAAAATAAAATAAAATAAATATAATATAATATAATATAATATAATATAAATAGCAACCAAAGACACTTGAGTTTAAAATGACGAGAAAAAAAATTCAACTTTTTTAAGTTAACCATGCTTTTTAACAGTGATGACATGTCTGGCCGTCCTGCCATTTAAATGCAATCAGATTTGATTCAAAATACATTTTCATAATGCAGCTTGCCCAGAACATTAGTCTGCATTGGCCAGTTTTCATTATTTGAGTAAGATGCTGGACAGATAATGTGTGACAGCCTTTCATTTGGTATGGAAATGCAATCAAACCGCAAACACTATTCAAATGAACCTCCTCCTGCAGTCACCCTACAGACTTACTTCTTTATACTCCACACAAACAGCTACGGCAATATAAGTGTAAATACAGAAAGATAGTTTTGTATCAGTTTCCATTTCAGCCTTATTGAATTAAACAAGAAAAAAGCCAGAAGAGACATGCAACTCTGAGAGTTCATAGGAGAATAAACAAAAACTTAAAATCAAACTGCAAATGTCAAGAAAAAACAAAGTTCACTTTCACTTTTCTCTGCTCACCTGACAGTCACACGAGTGGACACATCCTGCAGGTCTCCAGGATGGAAAAGCTGTGCTTCATTGAGCCCTAGCTTCTTGCAAGCCTTGAGAAACACGTTCACGTTATCCTGAAGAGAGACCAGGATTGACCATCAAAAACGATAGCGTAAATGAAAACATCCTCAAAACAGCCAGTGCAATAATAAAGTTGAGATCCAAAATAGAGAGGCTTGAATGAAGAAGCTCAGTTGAAAATAGAGCAGCACAAGCAATGGACTAGGTGAACAGGGGTGGGGGGAAAAAAGACAGCTGTCAGGTGTCCCACACATTCTCTACATTTAAAGCCGGATCCACTTGAGTCAGGGAAAAGTCTTGACATTTGCAGATTTTAACCAAATATAGTATACATGAATCTTTATCCATTAACTAAATTGAAAGTATTAACCAGTGCTTAAGTTGTAAATTAATAATTCCGAAACAAATCCAGGAAATAAAAGCTACGGTGACCGACGTCCACCACACAATTTCAGTTTTCCTGAAACATGACTTAATTAAATGGTGATAGCGCAAAAAAAAAAAAAAGAGCATCACATTTTTGAATGTTCTTTTATTATTTTGTGCCATATAATGTTCTACGTCAGTCATGAATAATAAAAACATGTAGCTACAAACATAAATCATATGAACAATCAATATTCAGTTCACTTCACTAATAAGCGAACTTCACTAAAAATAATAATTAAATTACTCAGTCTAATCTTCAAGAGCCTACAGTTAGATCTTCCCTCATGTTTTCTGGCTGTCTTGAGATCGCTTTGCTTCTGTCTCCTGCTATCCTGATCCATTCGTGCGGTTTCACCTTCTCGATATCTCTTTAGATCAGGCTTATTATCAGATTTACTCGTGGTATTAAAAAAAATGAAAATATGGGAGACAGCCTCTGCCATTTGTAAAATATTATTTACCAGTAATATTATATAGTTTGGCCACTATGCCATTATTTATTTTCGCTGCTCACTGCATGCTAAACAGTAATCAAATGAAAGTGATTGTAAATGTAAGAAAGACGGCTAAAAATATTGTTGAGGGCCAATAGTTAAACGTGACTTTTGCTTTAACTTGTGCATGGTGACTACCATCATGTACTGTCACAATCCACACACCCTTCACCTGCACTCATTCACACACACACATACAGGTATTCACCACAGTTAATGCCGGATCCATAAATTAAATATCGGAACCCAAAACAATCTGCCAAGATCCGGAATTGAGCACTGGTATTAACCAAACATAAATTATTTTGTATTCAGCCTGAATGAAAATTTGCGCACCAAGCCAGCAATGGGAGTGGAGAGTCTGTTCAGCCGTTTGATGATGCCAGGTTTCAGTGTGTTGATCAGACTGAGAGAGAAAAAAAGAGAAAAAAATAAAATAAAAAATAATAATAAATAAATAAATAAAAAAATAAAAAAATAAATAAATAAATATATATATATATAATATATATATATATATATATATATATATATATATATATATATATATATATATATATATATATATATATATATATATATGCAACAAACACACACAGACAGACATTATTTGATTACAATAATATCCAATAATAAAATAAAATGAAGAAAAAAACGATTCGAATTATATCTTGAAATTTTAAAAACAATACATTACGTTCAAACATAGGAATTGTTCTTACTCGCACAGAAGGACTCCATCCTCCAAAGCCACTCGAAAAGATTTGCTTCCAAAACTTTTTTTAGTCACTTCCTGTAAAGAGAGAGAAAACGGATCACATGTTTGAACTATGTTTGAAGCTCAAACTATATTTACGTAGTCTACATACACTCAAATAAATGATTTTGCTGCTTGTTCAAACGACTTATTTAAAATAAGCTGAAACCAAAAAATTATTGAGATTGGGGGGGGGGGGGGGTTGGGGGTAATAGTTTTATGTTAAATCCTCTAAAATTTGATAAGGGGGGGTTAATAGTTTTATGTTAAATCTTCTTAAATTTGATAAGTTAACTAAATTGATTTGTGTTGGGGACAACATGAATGAGTTGTGTGGAATCCTGCATTTTCACACTGTAGAAAACATGTGACCTTAGATCACAAAACCAATTATAAGTGCTTATTTATTTATTTTTTTATTGAGATTTATACAGCAACTGAAAGCTGAATAAATAATCTTCCACTGATGTAAGGATTTATTAGGCTAGGACAATATTTGATAGAAATACAATATTTGAAATAAATCATATTTTAAACGTGATATGGCAACTTAAAAACACAGGGGTGAGAATCAAAAACCCCATTCTCTATATTAAAACAAAAAATGCATTGTTAATTAATGCAAATCTATATATGCATTATTATTATATTCATGCATCTGTGGTTAAGGTTAATAATGTTTAACAGCACAGAAACCACTGACTACCTGTATACAGTGATGAAACAAGACATGAAGACCAGTCAGGGGTGAAGCGAATCTCTTTCACATTTTAAAATCAGGGTAGACTAGATGACAGGCAAACAATCCACTCTTGTTATCAACTACTGCATAAATAGCATCTGACTCTAAGTAACTTTGAAAAGGGTGAATTGTTATGACAAGGGGACTTGGTCAGAGCATCTCTGAAACCATGATTCTGGCCATTCGGGCACACATAAATTTGCTACCTACTGAGACCTTGATAAAGACCAAGTGCATCCTTTCATGATGGTGGTGTCCCCTTGTTAAAGTGAGCAATGCTTCCGGCATTAAATAAGTGTAATGTGCTGGACAAATATATATATTCTTTCAATCCAAAGCGACTTCACCTAACAACCAACTAATTGTAGAAAACACCAGAATCCAAACAAGTGTTTTTAAGCTTCTTCAATTTTCACTTAAAATATGCTGCTATTTCCTTTAGGGACATCATTTCACTTTTGCCCACCTAGCTCGGTTTGTTTGGTCATATATGAACACCACAATTGCGCTCAGATTTGTGCCAAAACAATAGGTCCGTAATACCCACATACATATATGGCTATATGAGGAGAATTATGAGTAGGTCGGGATGTCATTCCTACCGGTAAAATCCCTGTTTTGGAACAAAACTAATCGATCTACATGCGTGAAAGCACCCTTACTCTGATATGCTGTACTGTACAAATAAAAGACTGACTTAAAGCTTGACTTGTAAAGCAAATTGCTGCACAGATTGTTTCAGTTGACTCAACTTAAATGGTTGTGTCAACTACTTAAAAGATGAGTCAACTCAAAAATAAATGTGTGCAGCAAGTTGACTTACATTTTTTAAATCAAAGTTTTATTTTTACAGAACCTTTTACTATTTTTATTAATTTTACTAACTGACTGCATTGTAAAGGTGACCACAATTTACTGCAGTGGAATGTAAATAAATTGATTTTAATATTGAACCAAATACTTTAATAAAATATTGGTGTCATTTCAATAAGGGAATCCATGCATCAATATAATATTGCTGCAGAAAACACTGATACTTTGGTGTGTGAATATTTTCCCCTACACATACGACCTACAGAATTTGAATAATCGCCATTTAGAAAAATAGTGGGTTGTTTTTACATAACTTTAGGTAAACTGTTAAACACCCATGACTGAAACAGAAATCAAAAATGCTTTGTAATGCTTTAGCAAGGACTACAGCTAAATGGAGAGTGAAATTGTTGAACTGAATGCTCTAAAACAAAACCTTTTTGCCTCAAGTTGTCAGGCATTTTCTCTCTCGGCAGAAAACCGAAAATGCCATTTTTGAACAATGTTAACAACATTTTTAAGAGTGTTCCGAAAGACACCTTATGATTTCTGATGTAGTTTCACAAGTACGCAAATACAAACATGAATGCATATTGAAAAATAGAACTTGAATATGTTGAATCCTAATAATGAGACTTATAAAAGGTATAGTGCAGGTTGGCCTCCTGGACACGCGTACAATCACACCAGTGTGATCAGCCTTGGCTAGTCCCAGAAGCGTACGATCACACTGGTGAACGTTATGACGCACATAATCAGCTGCTCAAATTACACGTGGACATTCATGCAGGAGGGTCAGCTGGAGTGTTTCAAAAAACTTGTATGTGAAATGTATGCATGCATTATGCTGTATGAAAGTGATGTGGCTTGTTTTTGGTACCAGACAACCTAGCCAGTGTAATACAAAAACGGATGATCTACAGGGATTTTCACACAAAAAACTAAGTATTCAGTCAGTCACAGTTCAAGGGAAAAATTCAATAATTGATGCCAGACTAGATCCGACACAAACACAACAGCAACTCAATGTTACCAAAGTCTAGGGTTAGGCGATATGATATAAAATTCACATCGCAATATTTTTCACTGTACAGACAATAGATAAGTCAATTAAATGTAAAAAAAAATAAAAAATAAATGTGTATATTACAAAGCATGATGCTGAGAAGTCAGTTCTTGTCACGTGACTCGATGCACTTGCAGTATTCTGAAAAGTTGAGATGTTTTCAACTAGTTACGCCAGGAAAGCACGTCACTCCCAATATGCACATGCATGTCCACTGGAATGTCCACTGGAAATAATGAACATGCAGGCACAAAAGAAGATACGTGAACGGCCCATTACGTGTGGCGTGTAAGAGACGTCAGTTAATAGCTTCAGCAATAGTTAATCCAGTGTGCATGGGTTTTAGTGTACAAGATCAGAACTTTAAACTAGCACACAGTTAGAGCAGCAGTGTTGTTCTGTGCAGAAACTTGGTGTTGAGAAGCCTTTACGATTTATTAACTGACGAATTAAAGCATGATTAATAGTGAAATTGGCTCAAACAACATAATACTAGGAGTCACATTCATAGCGATGGAAGGCCTACCCCAACTGAGCTCTGCAGAACATTTTCACAGAACACACAACACAACAAACATTGAAGCAGGTGGACTACAGCAAACTTGGTGGCACTTTAAAGCTAAAAACAAAAAACTAAACAAGACAGGCTCACTAAACTTTTACATATTGGAAAAAAAGGGTGCCTTGTTTGGTTTACTTCATTTGTACTCCCCCACTACCCATCCAAAATTAATAAAATACATTTCTAAACTCCAAGGATTAAAAAAAATATATATATAAATTCTGACAGCTTAAGTAATTTCATTAAATAAATCTCCACAGACAGGCAACCACAGACTCAAAAAAACACAGCATGCTATTTTCCACTCCAGCCAGACATGCCGTATTCCAACCCAAGTACATTCTGATCTTCATCCATCATTTGAAACCGTACACCACATTTTACTGCCATTAAGCAAGCAAAACAAGCCATGAACAAAATCAACAGGTTCCCTACAATTCACAAGTAAAAAACACATCTATCTTCCCTGTTAGAGGGATAGATCACCTAAATCTAAATTTACTCACCCCCAAGTGGTTCCAAATCTTTATAGGTTTATATTTCTTCTGTTAATGCAGAAAACCTGTAACACTGACTTCCACAGTATTTGTTTGTCGTACTATGGAAGTCAATTGTCATAGGTTTTCAACATTTTTCAAAATATCTTTGTGTGTTTGACAGAAGAAACTCAATGGTTTGAAACAAGCAAATGGCGAGTAAATGATGACAATCTCTTTAACCACACTTAGCCTCTTCTTAGTCTCAGATCAATCCCTGTCAACACTGAACCCACCAATGTCATCCCATAAACACATGCATGCAAAAACTGGGTCTCATACCCATCCTCCCACTTTGCCACACAGTACATCATGCAGATTGAGGTGTCAGTTCAAGCGGGCACCTGACTGTACCAGTCATGTGGTAGAGTGCGCATTTGGCAAACAGAATGTGGCAAACTACTCAGGGGTCCTTTGTTTTCATATCAAGATGCACTGAAGCATCAATGCCCGATCCCTCCCCAATTCGGCATCCTGATCATCAGCTTGTTTGGGCAGATGGAATGTAGTCCATCAATGGCTGCCTGTGTATGGTCAACTTCAAAAGGGACCAAAGAGGGAGCCCAAGCTCATCCCAATTGATAAATTTGCACATATATGACCCTGGACCACAAAATAAATATATTTTTAGAAATTAACATTTATACATCGCCTGAAAGCAAAACAAATAAGCTTTTTTTAAAGGACAGGACTTTAAATGGACAACCATTTCAAAATCTGCAATCTGAGGATCAAACTAAAATGTAAATATTGGGTAAATCACCTTTCACTTTAAATATTGATTTGTTGACTACACTTAAAGTGAGCAAACCCATTTATTTTAAAGCATAAGCAAAGTGAGTAAACCAGTTGCCTTTAAAGGGCACCTATGATGAAAATCATCTTTTGTAAGCTGTTTGGACAGGACTGAGTGCACTGCAGGTATACTGCCCTAAAAAGGCAAAAGACCTTAACTTGCTAGTGTTGAATTGAGAAAAATGACCTCAAAGACTTTTTAGTTGCCCAGACAAAATTCCGAAGGCCAAGAAGTGCAAAACAATATTACAAAGTGTTAAACACTTTTACAAAGCTCAAGACAAATTTACATTTTGAAAAAAAGATTTTTACCTATCATAAGACACAATTATAGGACAAACGATTTTACCAAGGATGAAACAAATTTACATTTTAGAAAAAAAAATTAACAAGATACAAAACACTTGTACCAGTCCCGAAACAAATTTACAATGACAGATTCCTTTACGAAAAGGGCAGGGCCGGATTAACATAAGGGCTAGGTGGGGCTAAAGCCCTAGGGCCCACAGAAGAAGGGGGCCCTTGATTAGCTACAGAATTAATTTGCGCTATGACGCGGGAAACACCTCTTTGTGTTATGCTTTCTCTCGTCGATAATGTGAAATATTTCTTTCGCTTCGCAGCTGTTCAAAAACAGTGACGCCGGTGCTAAACTCCGGCTCAGAGTGGCTGTAGCCCAATCAGAATACTGAATAGCCCTGTTTTAGTCACCCATAAGGGTGATCAGATGTCCCAATCTTCCCAGGACAGTCCCTTATTTCGGCACTATCACGAGAACTGTCCAGTCAAAGGTAGGCTTAAGCAAGCTCAGAGCAAAAAAAAATTAATTCAAACAGTCTTCCTCATTGATAACTTGTACACGTAGTAACAGAAGCTGGATAGGCAGAGTCACGCTGAATGGACTTGGTCTTGGCCGCGCAGCAGTTACAGATGGACTCAAAAAAACAGCATGATCTTCCATCACATATTATATCCGAGACAGTGTGTGAACAAATCAAATAGCCTACACAGGCAGTTATCAAAATGTCCATCATTGCAGAGTTTGTTTCTCATGTAAATACACTCGGTTATGCTTTACAGCAAGTCTACTTGAACTAGTTAGAAAGCAAACTTTTTTATGATTATTTACCTTGCCCCTTTTATGAAAACTAATAATATGGTAGCAATGAAATATTGGTGCTGGCTTTCATCAGACAATCCATCTGACGCAAAAAAAATAAATTGATTAAAATAAAATAAGGATGCTATCCTTCTGTAATTCAGAAGACCAGAATATTTAGAATATCAGATGCATGGATTTTAAACATTTCCAATCATTATGGATTCAATCAGCTAAAATTCAAAAGAAACTTTTTAAAAGGTAAAATCCTATTTTAAGTATTTATTATAAAGCACTAATTTAGGAAGCATTGCAAATTATTTTTGTTTTGCTGATTTTTGCAGCCTGTTTGAACTTTCTAGTTCATGTTGTCATTACTTAATTTTGTATAGGCCACTTGCAGGCCTATTTTAATAAATAAAAAAAAAATAAATAAATATATATATATATATATATATATATATATATATATATATATATATATATATATATATATATATATATATATATATATATATATATATATATAAATAAATCAAATATAAATCAAATAGTGGAAAGTTAGATAATAATATTAATTAGTAATAAAGCACACGTAAAGCAAAGCCGCATTAAGCTGCTCATGTGTTCGCCACAAAACAGGGAAAACATCCCTCGACTGCAGTCCATGTTCGATCACCATAAACTTTATTTACGCCATGTACTACACAACACGAATTTACCACCGACAACAACCTTTCACCGCGTCACTTTCGGTGTGTGGTACATTCCCTTTCTGTTAGGAATTTTTACATTGTAAATTTGTTTCAGGACTGGTAAAAGTGTTTTGAGTCTTATTTTTTTATGTAAATTTGTTTCGTCCTTGGTAAAATCATTTTTCCTATGCAATTGTGACCTATGATAGGTAAAAATGTTTTTTCAAAATGTAAATTTGTCTCGAGCTTTGTAAAAGTTTTTCACACTTTGTGATGCTGTTTTGCACTTTCCGGCCACCGTACTAATTAGTTTTAGATAAGACATGGGAAAATTGGCCATTTACAAGTTTTAGTAATGACATTTATCAACATAAAAATAAATCTAAGCCTCTAACTTGACCTTTGACCCCTATTTTGAAGTTACTGTCCTCTGTATTTTAGTATTGTATGTAAAAAGTGAGAAGTCATGCCAAGACAAAAAGCAGTAACATGTAACATGATCCACCTGATCAATATTGCTGCTCAACATTTGCAAAAAAAAAAGCAACATGTACTGTCTAGTAATCACACTATTTATTTTTGATGATTGGCAGTTACTTACAGTCATCTACATATTGCCATCCTGTACTTTGGTTGCATTTGCAAATTACTTCCAAAATGTAATACATAATATACAATTAGTTTCTGTAATTTAAAAGTAATTGTTTACAGTATTACAATATTTTTGTCTCTGTATTGTAAGATGTTAAACTACTTTTGCACTTTTTGGGTTAATTTTCGATATCATAGGTATGATCTAGTTATCTAGACTGTAAATCAGCAGTTCCTAAACTTTTTTTAGAGTAGCATACTCCTTAACATCTTTTTGCATTCTCTCATCCACTTAGACAGCAGTCACTTTTCCCATTAAGGCACAATATTTGCAATTGATTGACAGCCGCGTATTAACATGTCTCCGTAGTAACTCGTATAATCATACCAACAAGACAGGACGTGAGCAAAGCAACCGGAATTAAAAGATCTGTTCGGCTCGCTGTGATGATTAATCATCATCAAATCTGATCAAGAATGAGTTTTACAAGTTTAAAATGTTTTTAAAACAGTGTGTGTTTTAAATGAATTACACTGATTTTACTGTCGTTATCATGAGACATAACGACAGTACAGTACAATTATAAAAGAAGACACTTAAGTCCCGGTTTGTGAACGTTAAATCAGGTTTATTTTGTACATTAGCATAACGGATATCCATACAGCAGTGGATATTAAAGTGTATCCTGTCACATTTGCCATGCAAAGTTAAACATGTGCACGTGTGAACTTTGTAACGACATTGTGTGTGCATCATCTTGGCAGCTCCACAACAAATACATCAAATAATAAGTTCTTACAGTAGTATTTCTTACAAACGTTATGCGAGATCTGCTTCCTTCATGTCTGTCACTGTGCTGTTTATCTGATACAACCGAGGTGGAGATTGAGGCACACTTTAACAGGCACGTCTGAACGGTGGGCAGGGAGAACTAGCATTAAAGGCACAGGCAACAAAAACAGCTACATAGTTTTCAAAGCAGAAAATCCAATATTCTGAAATGTATAATAAATAATCTGATAAACAAAATAATAAATTAACCAAAAGACTCATTTTAAATCTTGAAAAAGGAGTAAAATAGGTGACCTTTAAGTAAATTAACTATGTGTATAATTATTTAAAAAAGTCAACTAACAGTTCCAATTTACAAAGTTCACTCACTTTTTTTAAGTAGTAAACTTTTCATTTTTAAGACAATGGGTTTACTCACTTTTTTCAATTTTTACAACCTTGAAGTTGGGACGCCATGAAAATAAATGATCACCAAAACTACAATTTGTGTCATTTGTGCCACATGTTGCAGGTTTGGTGTTTGAGATATTAAACATGATTGTTTGACCCGGTGATGTCACTCTCCACCCCATCTTGCTCAAATTGCTTCAAATCAGCACAGTTCGTTTGTGCTGTTAAAACAATTGCTTTATCTACTTTCCTTGTTTAGATATAACAAAACTAATTCGGGAGCCATGACATCACTCTCCACCCCAGTTAAGATATAATTAAATGTTTTTAAAAATGGTAACAAAATATTTTGGTAATAGATACAGTGTTTTTTTTGTTGTTGTTGTTTTTATCGGCACTCATTTGGAAAGATTTAAGCAATATGGGGTGGAGAGTGATGTCATATAGTAAAAAATAAAATATGTTTAATATCTCACCAAACATGCAAAAACAAATGATACTGTAGTTTTGGTGATCATTTCTTTTACTGGAGCTGCAAATTTAGAAAGGTCTTTTACCTGTAGCTATGCATTACTATTCAAAATACATTTTTATTATAATTACAGTTGGAAACTTGCAGTAATAATCTTTACTTATTATCCTAATATGCAAGTGTATGATTTTTTATTATTATTTTAACTCATACAATGTATTACTTGGCTGATAACAATAATAATATATAACAGTCATTAAATATGGCTACACAAACATGGCTACACATGCAACAGCATGCAAGCAAAAAAAGTAGCACCTTTCTAGGTGGCTGAGGAAAAGAGTGACATCTCTTCAGGAAACTGTGGTTAGATCTTCAGTGCAGTCTGTTGAAAAGTAGAAAATGTTTGCCATGCAAGGCTAAACATATACCACTAGATCTTTTAG